>NC_053424.1:71690270-71901436 GCF_007990345.1 Gossypium hirsutum
GCTTTTTTTTTGCATTATGACAGTTTTTTATTTTTGTGATTTTCATTTCATTTTTTCTTAGTATCATTAAATGTTTTATTTTCATGTGTTTTTCTACTTGTTTAGTTTCCTTTTTGAATTTTTTTCTTTTTGCACTTTTAAGCAAACCTATAATCATATACTAACTGATCTCTTCCTATCACTCTTTTTATAAACCAATGTAATGTATCTACTTAACCCTCAATATGTATGGCCAAATGTCTATCATTATGCAATTTAGGACCAAAGAAAAGGGTAAGCACAAATTATCGTTTTTAGCTCAGGTTTTGTATAGAAGGTCATCAAGAAGTGTTTTCTGGCTTAAAACAGGTACTAAGGATGAATAAATAAGGGTTAGCTTTTTAGCTTTAGGTGTGTACCAACAATGCCTTAGGTCATCCCTAGGTATCTCAATATCACAAATTTAGTCAACCAAACAATCACGAATTCAACAACCTATCATTCATACTAGCATGCTCGTTTCCTTGTATTCTTTACATCATTTGGCACATTCAATTGCTTAATGCCTATTTACAGTGTAATATATTGAACTAAATAGTATAATAATAAAATTTTAAATCACCTATCATCATGCCAAATTTATCGTAAAAATAATCGACCTATGTACATGCTCCTAACCAATCACTTGTATTTCTACAAGCTCAAGCACACATTGACAAGAAAAATCAAAGAAAAGTATAAAAGTTTAACAAATTTTCCATTTGCCCCCACATTTTAGATAACGCATTATCCTCAATGTGTAGCTCCAGGAAAGAGAATGAAAGAAATTACTTGATTGATTCATAATAGTTTCGTAGACTATTGGTGGGTGCCTCCTCTTTTGTTGTTAGAAGATCGAATTCTTGTGCTTCTTAATGTGAGGTTTGTACATATAAAATTCTAAATAGCATAGAAACAAATAAAATCTATTGTTATTCGTACTGCTAAAAAAAATAATGTTTATCCAAAAGTTCATTGCAATCCGAAATAGAAAAGTTCAATTTTAATCCAATCATCAAAACAAGGAAAATGCCTTCTTTCCATTGGTGTTTTTCCTTTTCCCGTGTCGTATCATTAGTGGGAGCTTCAACTGTCGAAGGTACAAGGTGGTTGGGCTTTGAATACAGGCCTTTTTGATGTTGATGTTACGGCTGGAATGCTGCCTCATAGTGTTCATCCCCCTTACCCTCATCTTCTGAAGTCACCGCCTCTTCTTCGGCTCTATGATGGTTTGTGTTGAGCTGGACATATTTGGAAAATAATTTGGGGCTCTAAACCTATTCAATTGAGTGAATTCTTGGAGAAATGGGCTCGTCCCTGTATCCATTTGATTATCCATTGAATTTTTTTTGGTGCTTCACTTGTCACTTCTAAGCTTCAATTTTTCTTTTATTTGAGTGATATCGGGACGCTCTTTTTTCCTTCTTGGTTCCAACGATAATTTTTTCTTTAAGCTAAACATATTCATATTAATGAATCTCCATTATGCTTCTTTTGCTTCATGAATGCTCATTTCATCCATCGAAACCTCTGCGCTTTTACAAATGCATCAGAATGGGGAAAGAAAATCACACTTCTGACCACTAACGTAACCTTATTTTGATGGATCCATTGTCCAATGCATATTTTCATTTTCTGTAAAATGCCATATAACAAAGAGCTCAGAATGTATGACATTAGAAGCGTTAAGGCAAATGTAATTCTGATGTAATAAGCTAGATCCACATTTAGCTATGGGGAATATTATAGCTTATTGAAATTAGTCGATAGTCCAGTACTTGTCGGACGTTCCATTCTCTTCGATTTTTAGTCAAGTATTTTATGATGCTTTCCACATTTATATCTTAAATTACATTAAATCAATATTTGCAAATAATCAAATTCATAGTATGAAGCATCATAATATTCGCAAGTCTTTTCGGAGAGAAAGGTACATCTTTACCTCGTACAGTTACTATTTCCGTATTTGTTCATGAGGACGTCGGGTTTCCTCATCTTTTAGAGCGGCATAAAATTTTTACAAGTGGAATAATTACAGTTTCTTTGGGAGTGACACACTCCTATCTATGATACCGAATTAAAGCCCATATTTCATTACAAAGAACCATTAATAGTTCGATTCCCCATCTTGGATAAAAATTTTTCCTTGAAGTTCAAGATAATACTTATCAGCATTTTGGTTTTTAATTTTAAAAGATTTGAAACCGTTGGTGGTTCTTGCATAAAGCTTCTTAGGTGGCATATTAACTATAATCCATGCGAAAATGAATAAGGCATCGAAATATTTCAATGTAACAATAAAGAGGAAGTTTGAACCTTTAACCTGATGTTGTAGTCCTTGTTGATTCATTCTCAACCAGTTGTGTCAATCTTTCATCAACGAATGTTCCAAATAGAAAAAGAGGTTGTAGATTTAGAGATTTAATGAAAAAGGGTTTGGGGTTTGAGAGCTTTGAGAGGTTAGAATGTTATGAAAAATTAGAATATGAAACTAAGGTGTTTTCAAGTTTAAATAAGGGTTTATGGTTAAAATTCGGGTAAAATAAAATTTAATCTGCTGAGTTACGCAATTGAGTCGGGGCTACCCTACATAAATTTGTAGCGATGCCGTGACATCCTGGCAGTTTTTGTTGTTATGATATTAGGGTTTGATGTCTCGACACACTCTAAATTTTGGAATTCTAAGTATATTGTCTTTGGTGTCGCGACACATGAAGCCTATGTCACAACATCGAATTGATTTTCTCAATCCCTTCATTTCTGCCATTGATGTTGCGACACAAGGTTGCTGTGTTGCGAAACCGATTCTACTTTGCCCAAAATTCTAATTTTTTAAGTGTCTTGGTTCCTATAAACATAATTTGATTCAAATTATATTCTAGATGCTTACTCTTGAAAAGAGTATATTCCATGCCTTTAGACCTAGCTAATTGCTTGTACTTAAGTACATTTTGTTGCGTTTTAGGACATTTTAGTTAGCACCTTTAATATTGCATTAGGACTTGGAGTGTGTTGGAATTAGGTGCTTTTAATCGCTTGTAGTGGAGTTTTTTGTGTGGCAGGAACATGTTTTGGAATGAGGAAATAAATGAGTGAAGTTTTGTCAGGGCAAAGTGTAGACAGTTTGCCAGCATGGATGCTGTGGCATTGCCGGGAAGACCAAGTCAACATTTTCCGCGTAGTAGTCCAGTTCAAATTCAAACTTGTGCCAGATAATTCCCTTAAAAGAGGAGAAGGTAATCATGAGTTGTTAGCTGACCCTAGCCTAATCTATCTACAAAAGCCAATGAAAGGGACCTCACAAATGACGAAAAAAGTGATAGAGATATTTAGGCATTAATAAGGGTTCGGTTGTGCAAAGGATAGGAAGTCAAAGGATTTCCTTCTTAGCTAGCACCAGACGCTATGCTGCCAAGTGTGGACTGGGCAAGCGAAAGTTGTTCCCCGAAGTTCATCCATTATTTTCATTAGTGTTCCTTCGAAAGATCGAATTGAAGTAGTTGAACACAATGCTGGATAATATTTTGGTTTAGACTTTTATTTCCCAACCCATGAGCTAAATCTCATAGGGTTGGGATTACTTTCTATGAAACCTTAAACTGTTTTTATGGATGCAGTATATATTTAATTTATTTACTATTTCATTTGATTGTTCTTATTTCTAAAGTAAAATGCAACCATCTCTAGAAATAGAAGGTTGTTTTCATACTATGAACTGATTCTAATTCTAAAAAGGCTGGATTAAAATTAAATGAATTAGCAAGTATTCGATAGACACTTGTAGTCGAATTTAGACATAGAGTCACAATCATACAGAAGAAACCCATGCAAGATTCCTAAAATGCCTATAGACACGAGCAAGGTAACTTGAGGTTTTTCTCTCATGAGAAGCAGGCCATTTTAGAACTCTGCTGTGCAGTAAAGTAGATACGATTTTCCAAGGCATTATTGACAGTTGATTCTGGGTAATCCTGACCTTCTGAACCAACATCACTTTATCTTTATCTTTGCCATAGTATCTTTGCCACATTATTATTAGTTATTTTTTACATAATATTCCCATAGTTATTTTCATAATTTCCATTATATTTCTACTATTGTCTTGTCATAGCATTTCCAAGTGTTTATTAATTCCACATATTTCATACATCACTATTCCTTCAATTGCCATTGAATACTTACCATAGCTTTACATAGCATTAATTGTATTTTATAATAATAACTTGACCACTGTTGTGCCTCAGTCCGATCCTCGTGGAATGATACTCACTCATCACTTTATTACTTGAACTGACATTTATACTTGCACAAAATCGTATATCAGTTTACACGCGACACTAGACTAAAAAATTAGTTCGATATACAATAATTTACATAAATTAAATATTGATATCAATTATCAAATTTTACTGCTGGATTCATCCAACAACTCTATTAATGTATATGAGGGTGCTTGTCTTGTTCTTTAGGTGTTAGTCCATCACCCATTGTGCTACTTCACCTTTTTTTCTTGTTTCATCTTTTAAACCTATTCTTTCTACGTGCACCGGTTATATAAAATATTTCCCTTGATTCAGGGTAGTTAGGTTTAAAGATAGAAATTTTATTACATTCTCCCCCGCCTTCCTCATATTTTCCTCACTTTGTTGGTGACCACATTAAAAAATGTTTAACCATTGATCTTCATGGTTAACTCATTTTTCTCTAGATCGATGGCGGATCTTGATGTAGCTAGGAATGGTCTACCTAACAAAATGGGCATTTCACAGTCTTCCTCAAAGTCGAGGATCACAAGTCTACAGGGATTATGAATCTATGCACCTTGACTACCACATCCTCCAGTACTTCTTTAGGTTGTACTGATGACCTATTAGTTAAGACTAATATAATTTGAGTATTCTTGAGGTCCCTATCCCAATTTTTTCATATATAGAAAAAGGCATTAGTTTATACTTGCTCTAAGTCACACAGAGCTTGCTAAAATGAATATCCCACCTCTCTAGGTGTCGCGTGTGAATTTGATGTGGGAATTGTGCCAGTATACACGTCGAATCAAGTAATAAAGTTATGAGTGACTATCATTACAACAAGGATTAGATTAGTATTCTTTGTCTAAATTTTCTCATTTGAGTAGAAAAGATAAATGGATCAAATGATATTTTGAGAAATAACAATCTAGTTAATAGACTAAAAATGAAAGTAATAAATGTACTATCATAGACTGCACATGCAACAAATTGAATAAAAGCACTAAGAATTCTAACAATATTAGAATATTAATTGTAAAAGCTGGGGAAGTAACACCCCAAACCCGCCAGACGTTATGGCCAAATCTAACGTGTCACATCAAAGCGTCATTCAAAATTGAGTTGTCGTTAAAAGTTCATTTCTATGATAAAACCTTTTGCTCGAGTTAGCAAATCATCTCGTCAAAAACGTTTACTTCATACCTGGCATTGATACTTAAGTTATTTCAAATCGCGGAAGCTACTAAAGTTTGAAATATAAAAACGTCTATTTTAAGTGATTTGAAAATAGTTATTAATTTTTGAAAATTCGTATTAGCAGTTTTAAATAAGGAAATCAAAAGCCTAATTAAAAATTTAACCCCTCAAAAGCCTTATTACAGAATTAAAACCCCAATATATAAAATTCAAATAAAAGTCTACAGCAGAGCATCAGCAGTCGTATGGCCACCTCTGAGTCTCTCGCGGCTCCAAATCGCCTAAGGCTGAGGATTACTTGTACAGTTAGATAGAAGGGTGAGTTTACAAAAACACAGTGCGTAATCCCTTATAATACGAACAGTCAAATATACAATATGCGGAAACAGACTGGGCCAAAGCCCATCACAAAAACAGTATCAGGTGGCCTTAGCCCATGTAACACCCCTATCCCGTAACCGTCGCCGGAATAGGTAAGGGGCATTACCGGACTTGTAACTCATGTCAGAACAGTAAAATTTTGAACTTTTTCTTGAAATAAAGATCATTCATTTAAATAAGTACTAAGCACAGCCAAGGATAAAATTTAAACTTCTCTAAGTAAACATTCAAAAGATGCCATTTTCGCATGGCTTATATACATTAACCAAAAATATTCTTCCGCCACTAGTCTATTCTATACATGCCATACAATAATTCTAAACATAACAGTAACAAGCAGTGGATAGTGATAGTGTGACTAGTTGCTGACGATCCCCGAGCCTGTAGCTTCGCAATGAGATCTATAAAACAGAGAAAACAAAGTAAACAGAGTAAGCATTACAATGCTTAGTAAGTTTTAAGCAGTGTCAACAGATAACAATCAATTATAACATAGTTGTTCGTATTTTTATTTCACTCTTCCTTCGGGCATACCATCCCTTTACCGAATATGCACATCTCATGATATACAATAGGCAGATAAACTTTCACATAAAAGTGAGCTCATGTGACATAGATATATTGTATGATTTCACATAACCTCTCACACTGATCCGATGTCACATAATCATAGGAATAGTCTCATAGATTGCTCTCGTATGCATCACATAACTACCTTATGATTTAGTTCAAATCAAGCTCACATATAAACTTGGAGTACATACCTGTTTAACCTTTCGCATTGAATATATATTTATAAGCAATTCTTATTACGAAGTCTTATAGCTTTAACCTCTACTCGGATTATCGGTGAAACCTTTAGCTCAGACGAAATCTCCAACGAAGTTATCGGGTCTTACCCGGACAAAATCTCTACACGTAGTCATCGGGTCTTACCCGGACATAATCTCTACACGTAGTCATCGGGTCTTACCCGGACATAATCTCCAAATTTCATGTACATTTAATCACATGTTACAACATTTACATCGACTGTCATATTTGTAATTCATTTGCCTCATCGAATATCTAATAATACACACCTTTCACATTTGGTCGTTCGGCCACAATATACGCACATCGCCTACATATTTCACACTAGCCATTCGGCTTTACCACGTATACATATCTCATACATATTTCACATTAGCCATTCGGCTTTACCGCATATACATATCTCATACATATTTCACATTAGCCATTCGGCTTTACCACATATATGCATGTTCACATCCACCATATTGGCCATTCGGCCTTATCACACATATGCATGCTCACATTCATCACATTGGCCATTCGACCTTATCACATATATGCATGTTCACATTCATCACATTGGCCATTCGGCCTTATCTCATATATACACATTCACATTCATCACATAAAATCCTAAATCAAAATATGAATTTTCATGTATTCACATCACAATTATCCAAATATACTTCACATACCACATATACTATCATGTATACACTTTGTCTTGGCCGAATCTACATCAATCATTTTCCAATGAATAATTCAATTTCACGCCATACTATCATTTCATATTCGAATACTCATAAACTTACAATTTCACAAATTTTAATATCAAAGATCCGTCTAACACTCATATATCGTTTTACAATATCACGATTTTGAATTCACGTATGGGTTTAATCAATAGCTTATGAGCAACTAAAACAAGTTTTATCCATGTTTACAACAAAATCACATATTCACTACGAGCTGTTTTCCTGAGCAATAGTCACTAAATTATTTATAACTGGAGCTACAAAACTCCAAATCACTTGCCGTTAATTTTCCCTGAATATAGACTCGTATATCTTCCATCCATAAAATTTCCAGAATTTTAGGTTTGGCCAATCAATACCAGATTTTTCTTAAAGTTTCCCCTATTTGGCTGTTTGACTAATCTGACCATTCTTCACTACAAATCAAATTTTTCATTGTACAGAATTCATAATGTGTTCTATTTGATTTCATTTAAAACTAGACTCATTAAGAAGTCTAATCATATAAGTCTTATCTTATAACCATTTTTGTACAAATTATAATGATTTTCCAAAAACAGAACAGGGGATTTCGGAGTCATTCTGACACTGTCCCACACAACTTTAAATATCTCTTTATAGGAAATTTCTTTGCTTCCACGGTCTCTTTTATAAGAAACTAGACTGACTAAGCTTTGATTACATATTTTATTCAGCCTATAATTCCACACCAAAAATTTATAGTGATTTTCTAAAATCACGTTACTGCTGCTGTCCAAAGCAAATTATTACAATTTGCTCTTAAATTTCCAAGTCCAAACACTTATGAACTTACCATTTGAGTTTAAGACATATCATGGCCACATCATATCTTATTAAATCAACTCATTATGTCCTATTATGATTGAATTTACTCAACGTTTAATCACTTAAAACTTACCTCGGAAGTGGTCGACGATTTCGTCGGCTATTCAATCACTTTTTCCTTTCCCTTATCCAACTTTGGTCCTCTAAGCTCTTGAGCTAATTCAAACAAATTTAACTTATTAAAGTCTCATTATGCTAGCTTACGGCTGAATATGACAAGGAGTTTGATAGGTCATATGGCCACTTTTAGCTCAAATACAAAACGGTCATACGCATTTTTAATCACATTGAGTAATTTAATACAATTAATCTAACATTTCCTCATGTGCACCTTTATGACCGAAAACACACATCATTAACCTAATATCAATTACTAAGCACTTTAGCAATTTCTCATCGAGCCGATTATCCAAGTCAAGATAGATTCATCATCATGCTTACCTATAACCGAACATGTGACAGCCCAAAGTTGACCCTAGTCGAAAAGTGGTTTCGGGACCACGAAACCGAGTCTTATAAATAATTAAAAGTTATATTCTGTGTTTATGATGTGAGTAAATGCATGTGTGAAAGTTTCATGCATTAATTTGATCATCTTTATGTGAATTTATTAATATGGACTTATATGAAACTTTGTTGGAAAGTGAGAGGTTAATCTTACAATGGTCTAATAGTACATGCATTGAAAGGAGTGGTTTTGCATGTCAATTTACCCATGATAAACATAGTGGCCGGCCAAGGAAAGAATATGCTCCACTAATTCAAAATTAAAACAATTTTGTATTAACAAATGATTTAATAATTGAAATAAAAGGAATTAAATAAAAGAGAAGAAGGAGGACGGTGTTCATCTTCTTCTCATACCTCCCTCAAGCCGAAACAAGGATGAAAAAGAAGGGAAAACTTACCTAGAGCAATTCGGCATTCATCTTTAGATATTAGGAGGTAAGCTTTGAATTTGTTGATTTGGCTTTATAATATGCTAAGTTAAATTGTGGATGCACTCTTGGTAATGTCAAGAAAGTTGAGATTTCTTATGGTGATTTGAGCAATATGCCGAATGATTAAGTGTTGGAATTAGGGGTTATTTCATGTTGTATGGAACAATGGGGGGGATGACTAGAATGGGGTAAAGATTTTTGGATGAGTGGCTTAGAGGAGCCTTGTACATTCGGTCAAAGATTGAGTCTATTTAGAATGTAAATTTCTTCCCCTATGATTATTTTCCTTGCATGTTAAATGGTTCTTGATAAGACCAAAGGAATGATCAATAGGCATTAAAAGGCTAAATGTGTGAATTTAAGGTATAAGAACCTATAGGTAATTACATAGGTAATATTGAAAATTAATGTAGTATATTCGGCCATGTAGAGTATACCCTAGAGATATTATGTTTAATTCTCTATAATCGGCTAAATGAGTGATAATGGTTTATAATGTTGAATTGAATTATATGTATAAGTAGTTAGCAAAGTGATTAAACTACCGAATTTAATTATTAAATGTGTTCTAAGCTTGCTGAATTTTGAGATGCGATTGGGAGTAATTTTGACATGAGCATATTTTGTTAATGATAAATATGATAAATGTATATATAGCTGAATGTGATATGTGTGAATTATATGTTAAATTAAGGCTTGGTAAGCTAGCTATTAAGGTGAAATGCTAATGTTAGTATTTGATTTGATAATAATCTGTTTGGGGACAGCAGCAGTAAGGTGATTTTGGAAAATCGCCATAATTTGTAGGAGTTGAATTAGAAGCTGAGTGAATTATGTCATTAAAGCTTGAAGGGTCTATTTTCTTACAAAAGAAACTATAAAAACAAAAGAGTTACCGATCTAGAGATATTTGAAGTATTGTGGGGCTGAGTCAAAATGACTGCTGGATTCCCTGTTCTGTTTTTAGAAAATCATTATAAATTGTACAAAAATGATTATAAGATAAAATTTATATGCTTAGATTCCTTAATGAGTCTAGTTTCAAATGAGATCAAATACAAAACATTTTGAATTCTGTAAAATGAGAAATTGGATTCGTAGTGAAGAGTGGTCAGAATAGTCAAACAGTGAAACAGGGGAAACTTTAAGAAAAATCTGGTATTGATTGGCCAAGCCTAAAATTCTGAAAATTTTATGGATGGAAGATATACGAGTCTATATTCAGGGAAAATTAACGGCAAGTAAATTGGAGTTTAGTAGCTCCAGTTATAAATAATTGAGTAACTACTGCTCAGGAAAACAGCTCGTAGTGAATATGTGATTTTGTTGTAAACATTAATGAAAGTTTGCCAATGAATTATTTATTGATTATTATAAAGCTTACTATAATCTATGTGTGTGAAAGTCGGATCAATATATATATTACTCTGAAAGTAATACTTGAATAGTCGATTAATGACTATTTTAAATTTTGTTGAACTTAAGCTCAAGAGCAAAGGGGAACTAGATCCGATAAAGGGAAGGAAAAAGTAATTGAATAGCCGTTGAAGTCGTTCGACGACATTTGAGGTAAGTCTTCGAGTAATGACCCTACTTGAATTATATTGAAATGAATAGTCATACTATGACGGATAGTCGAATGTGCTTAGAGACTATGTTATAAGCCAATTGAAATCATGCTCTTTGTGTGTGGCTACTGAGCCGAAATTTGAAAGGTTTAATAAATGTTTTGTGTTTGAGCCTTAGTAACGAAGAAATGATGTGGATGTGTTATGATTATTGATATATGTGTGCATGAGCATTGGAATATATCCGGGCTAAGACCCGAAGGCAATTATGCGAGTTGATATATCCGGGCTAAGACCCGAAGGCAATTATGCGAGTTGATATATCCGGGCTATGACCCGAAGGCAATTATGCGAGATGATATATCCGGGCTAAGACCCGAAGGCAATTATGCAAGTTGATATGTCCGGGTTAAGACCCGAAGGCAAATGTGTTTGCGGCTATATTCGGTTAAATACCGAAGAAACTTGGGTTTGAATGTGAGCGTTTTGTGCTGTAACTAATTCAATAAATATGCTCGACCAACCCGAACGACAAGGTATGTTTGCATGTGCATTGGAAAAGTCGATTCGTTTTAAATAGTATTCGTGCGATCGGCTAACGAACTTTCGGCTTTTAGAAAGGTTGATACCTTGTGTATATATGTTGATGAAGTGTGAAGTAAGTATGATTATGAGAATGTGTGTTAATAAAGTGACTTAGTTAGCTATGTGAATGTAATACTGTAGTCAAAGCCGATTTCATTACTTGAGACTTACTAAGCTTAAATTGCTTACCCGGTTGCTTTGGCTCTCTGTTTTATAGATTTTGTTCGTTAGCTATCGGATTCGGGATCAGCGAAGTTGAAGTCATCTACACTATCAAAGCTCTTTTGGTACTCTTTTAGTTGAACTCTGGATATGGCATGTATAGGACTACCCCCTGTTGTTTAAGTACTTTTTGTGATGTATGTGTGTAAAGCCATGCGAAAATGGCTCGTAGAAGTGGAGTATGGCATTAGACCATTTGTGTTTATGTATGTATATATGGTTTCACGATGTGACTATGGTTTGGAATGGAAGTGTTGGGCTAATGATCAGCCATTGGAATGGCTAAATATGATCACATGTGGACCTATGTATGGCAAAACCCTAGTTGGTCCATGGTAACCACAAAATAGGTAAAGTTTACCTTGAAAACAGATGCTGACAGCAACAGTGGTGTAGATTTGAAAAATCACAAAAAATTCGTAGGAGTGGAATTAAATAGTGAATAAATTATGTAATCGAACCTTGATGAACCTACTTTCATATGGAAGTAACGAAACAATCATATGAACAGTACAGTAAGAGATATTCGGGTTCTTGTGGAACAGGGCCAGAACAGTTTCTGGATTCCCTGTTCCGCCTTTGGAAATTCACTATAAATTGACCAGAGATAATTAGGGGTCATACCATATATGTATGGATTCCTCTCTGAGTCTAGTTCCCATAGAAACAAACGGCATCAGTATTGAAGCTCTGTGCAGAGAGATATTCAAGTCGTAATGGGAAAAGGTCAGTGTAGTCGACCCCTGTAACATGGGAGACTTTGACTAATAAACTGTACTAATTGGCCCGACCAAAATTCTAGAAAAAAATACATAGGTGGGGACATGAGTCTAGTTTCAGGGAAAAATCACAAAACTGATTTTCGAGTTGTGAAACTCAAGATATGATTTTTGAAGCGACTAGTACTCAGACTGGGCAGTGTCTGGAAAAATTTTTAAAAGTCTGTCAACACCTCGTGTTCGACTCCGGTGACGGTCTCGGGTTCGGGGCGTTACAATTGATTGGTATCAGAGCTACGGTTTAGTCGATTCTAGGACTACCGTAATGTGTTGGGGTCTAGCTATACATGCCATTTTATGTGATTAATTGATAGTGTGGTGATTTCTGACATTTGCAAATGTGTTTATTTATAGTAATGGATCCCAATCCCGACCGAGCGGTAGCTGATGATCTTGAGAGTGTAGCGCCTGCTCCCGCACAAGGGACAGCGCCGGTGGACTCTCAACCTAATGCTAGTAACCCGAATGATGAAGCAAGACAAGCTTTCTATAGCGTGATGAATGATTGGTTCAACCAATACATTCGAACTAATACGGCTGTTCCACAACCTCCATTCCCGACAAACACCACCCCCGCACCTACAATACCTCCGGTAACTGACCAAATAAGGTCAAATAAGCCCCCAGTTGACCGAATCCGAAAACATGGGGCTACTGAATTTAAAGCTACGGATAGCGACGATGCCGAGCAAGCTGAATTTTGGTTGGACAACACTATCCGAGTACTCGATGAGCTATCTTGTACACCCGATGAATGCCTAAAGTGTGCTATCTCCTTGCTACGTGATTCTGCCTACTATTGGTGGAGTACTCTGACTTCTGTTGTGCCCCGGGAGCAAGTAACTTGGGAGTTTTTCCAAACTGAGTTTCGGAAAAAGTATATCAGTCAGAGATTTGTTGATCAAAAACGGAAGGAATTTCTTGAGCTTAAGCAAGGTTCTATGTCAGTTACTGATTACGAGCGAAAATTTGTTAGACTTAGTAGATACGCTCGGGAATGTGTTTCGTCCGAGGCTGTCATGTGTAAACGCTTCGAAGATGGGCTGAATGAAGATATAAAAATGTTCGTTGGCATTCTTGAAATACGAGAGTTCGTAGTACTTGTCGAGCGAGCTTGTAAAGCCAAAGAGCTTAGAAAGGAAAAACAAAAAGTTGATGTGGGAACTGGGGAGTTTCGTAAAAGATCCTCGGGAAAGTCTCTTCAACAGGCATCGAAGAAATTTCGAGATGATGTGGGTCGGTCTAGAGGAACTTCGGGCCTTTTTAGACGAGATCGTGATCGACCCCCTGTGGGTACACGAGGCACTTCGGTCGCCAGTGTTGGGAATGAACGTCGAGGCCGAACGGAATGTCGACATTGCGGTAAATGGCATTTGGGGAGTTGTAGATTCCATGACCGCTCCTGTTACAAGTGCGGATCAGTGGACCACTTCATTAAAGATTGCCCGAGGCTGTCTGAACAGAATGTAAATCAGAGTGGGAAACCGGGTGCTACCACTGCTCGAGGTAGACCATCTAGAAATATGGCCAATGCTAGTGGTGGTCAGAGAGGATCTAGAGATGCTACGACCAGATCCGAGGCTCGTGCACCTGCTAGAGCATATGCTATACGTGCCCGCGAGGATGCTTCTTCGCCTGATGTTATTACCGGTACATTCACTCTCTTTGATACTAATGTAATTGCTTTGATTGACCCCGGGTCTACTCATTCTTACATATGTGAAACCTTAGCATCCAGTAAGACTTTACCTATTGAGTCTACTGAGTTCGTAATTCGGGTGTCAAATCCCTTGGGTCGTTACGTGCTTGTCGACAAAGTGTGTAAGAAATGTCCCCTAGAAATTCGAGGTTCCTGTTTTCCGGCGGACTTGATGCTTTTGCCGTTTGATGAATTTGATGTTATCCTTGGTTTGGATTGGTTGACCGCGCATGATGCGATTGTGAATTGCAAGAGCAAGACTATTGATTTGAGGTGCGCAAATAACGAAGTAATCCAAATTGAGTCTGCGGACTTGGAGGGGATGCCAGCTGTAATATCAGCAATGTTGGCACAGAAATATGTAAGAAAAGGGTGCGAAGCATACCTTGCGTATGTACTTGGTGACAAAGAATTAGAAAAGAAACCCGAATCTGTGCCGGTGGTTTGTGAATACCCGGATGTTTTTCCGGAAGAATTCCCGGGTTTACCACCTGTTCGGGAGGTAGAGTTTGGTATTGAGCTTGTACCTGGGACTACGCCAATTTCGATAGCTCCGTATCGTATGGCACCAACCGAGTTAAAGGAGTTGAAAGCTCAGTTGCAAGAACTGACGGATAGAGGTTTCGCTCGAGCAAGTTTCTCACCTTGGGGTGCACTAGTATTGTTCGTGAAAAAGAAGGACGGAACCATGAGGTTGTGCATTGACTATCGTCAGCTGAATAAAGTGACGATAAAGAACAAATATCCGTTGCCGCGCATCGATGATTTGTTCGACCAACTGAAGGGAGCCTCAGTGTTCTCAAAAATAGATTTGAGATCGGGCTATTATCAGTTGCGAATTCGAGATTCCGATATTCCTAAAACTGCCTTCAGAACGAGATATGGCCACTACGAATTCTTAGTGATGCCGTTTGGGCTCACTAATGCCCCTGCAGTATTTATGGATTTGATGAATCGGATCTTCAGACCGTATTGGGATCGGTTCGTAGTTGTGTTCATTGATGACATTTTGGTCTATTCAAGAGATGAGACCGAACATGCTGAGCATCTGAGGCTAGTGCTGCAAATTTTGCGGGATAAGCAGTTATATGCTAAGTTCAGTAAGTGTGAGTTCTGGTTAAGAGAGGTTAGCTTCTTGGGTCATGTGGTATCTGCGTCGGGTATTCGAGTTGACCCGAACAAAATTTCAGCCATACTTGACTGGAAACCTCCGAGAAATGTTACTGAAGTTAGGAGCTTTTTGGGGCTCGCCGGTTATTACCGACGATTTGTGAAGGGTTTCTCGATGATAGCCACACCAATGACGAAGCTACTTCAAAAGGATGTTAGGTTCGAGTGGACGGAGAAATGTCAGAAAAGTTTCGACCAACTGAAAACTCAGTTGACTGAAGCTCCAATTTTGGTGCAACCCGAATCAGGTAAAGAGTTTGTCATTTATAGTGACGCATCCCTACTTGGGTTGGGTTGCGTATTGATGCAAGAAGGTCGAGTCGTGGCCTATGCGTCGAGACAATTGAAGCCACACGAGAGGAATTATCCGACCCATGATCTCGAACTAGCTGCCATCGTATTTGCTTTAAAAATATGGCGACATTATCTGTTTGGTGAGAAGTGCCATGTATTTTCGGACCACAAAAGTCTCAAATATTTGATGACTCAACGAGACTTGAATCTGCGACAAAGACGTTGGCTTGAGTTGTTGAAAGATTACGAGCTTGTCATTGATTACCACCCGGGAAAGGCTAACGTGGTTGCGGACGCCTTAAGCCGGAAGTCATTGTTTGCTTTACGAGCGATGAACGTGCAATTGTCTGTTCTACCAGACAATGTGTTAGTAGCTGAATTAAAAGCTAAACCATTATTGACTCACCAAATTCGTGAAGCTCAGAAAGTCGATGATGAATTGGCTGCAAAACGGGCTAAGTGTTTTCCGAACGAGGGATCGGAGTTTCAAATTGATGATGATGATTGTTTGAGGTTCAGAAATCGTTTGTGTGTTCCAAGGAATTCGGAACTCATTTCGATGATTCTGAACGAAGCCCATTGTAGCCGAATGTCAATTCACCCGGGGAGTACGAAAATGTACAACGATTTGAAACGTCAATTTTGGTGGCATGGTATGAAACGGGACATCTCCGACTTTGTTTCGAGATGTTTAATATGTCAACAAGTGAAAGCGGAACATCAAGTGCCTTCAGGATTACTCCAGCCGATCATGATACCCGAGTGGAAATGGGATCGAGTCACAATGGACTTTGTGTCCGGACTGCCCTTGTCAGCAAGTAAGAAGGATGCGATATGGGTTGTTGTTGATAGACTGACTAAGTCGGCTCATTTCATCCTCGTACGTACGGATTTTCATTGGATAAACTAGCTGAATTGTACGTTTATCAAATTGTGAGATTACACGGGGTACCTGTTTCTATCGTGTCGGATAGAGATCCGAGATTCACCTCACGATTTTGGAAGAAATTGCAAGAAGCTCTGGGTACCAAGCTGCATTTTAGCACTGCTTTTCACCCCCAAACCGATGGTCAATCCGAGCGGATAATTCAGATACTTGAGGATATGTTGAGATGTTGCATCCTCGAGTTCAGTAGTTCATGGGAACGGTACTTACCTTTGATGGAATTCGCTTACAACAATAGTTTTCAATCAAGTATTAAGATGGCACCTTACGAGGCTTTGTACGGTCGTAAATGCCGTACACCATTGTTTTGGACCGAGCTCAGTGAAAGTAAAATTTTCGGAGTTGATTTGATTAAAGATGCTGAACAGAAAGTAAAGGTAATCCGTGAAAGTCTGAAGGTAGCCACGGATCGTCAGAAGTCGTACGCAGATTTGAAACGAAAAGACATCGAGTATCAGGTGGGAGACAAAGTGTTCCTTAAGGTTTCACCTTGGAAAAGATACTCAGGTTCGGCCGTAAGGGCAAGTTGAGCCCAAGATTCATTGGGCCGTACGAAATCTCCGAACGAGTTGGTCCGGTTGCGTATAGATTGATTTTGCCCCCGGAGCTTGAAAAGATTCATGACGTCTTTCATGTTTCGATGCTTCGACGCTATCGATCTGATCCATCGCATATAATTAGCCCATCAGAGGTTGAAATTCAAGTCGACATGAGCTATGAAGAAGAACCGATGCGTATCCTAGCTCGTGAAGTGAATGAGTTGCGAAACAAAAGAGTTCCGCTAGTAAAGGTGTTATGGCTCAAACACGGGATCGAGGAAGCTACTTGGGAGACCGAGAGCTCGATGAAAGAACGATACCCAAACCTATTTACCGGTAAGATTTTCGGGGACGAAAATTTCTTAAGTGGGGGAGAGTTGTGACAGCCCAAAGTTGACCCTAGTCGAAAAGTGGTTTCGGGACCACGAAACCGAGTCTTATAAATAATTAAAAGTTATATTCTGTGTTTATGATGTGAGTAAATGCATGTGTGAAAGTTTCATGCATTAATTTGATCATCTTTATGTGAATTTATTAATATGGACTTATATGAAACTTTGTTGGAAAGTGAGAGGTTAATCTTACAATGGTCTAATAGTACATGCATTGAAAGGAGTGGTTTTGCATGTCAATTTACCCATGATAAACATAGTGGCCGGCCAAGGAAAGAATATGCTCCACTAATTCAAAATTAAAACAATTTTGTATTAACAAATGATTTAATAATTGAAATAAAAGGAATTAAATAAAAGAGAAGAAGGAGGATGGTGTTCATCTTCTTCTCATACCTCCCTCAAGCCGAAACAAGGATGAAAAAGAAGGGAAAACTTACCTAGAGCAATTCGGCATTCATCTTTAGCTATTAGGAGGTAAGCTTTGAATTTGTTGATTTGGCTTTATAATATGCTAAGTTAAATTGTGGATGCACTCTTGGTAATGTCAAGAAAGTTGAGATTTCTTATGGTGATTTGAGCAATATGCCGAATGATTAAGTGTTGGAATTAGGGGTTATTTCATGTTGTATGGAACAATGGGGGGATGACTAGAATGGGGTAAAGATTTTTGGATGAGTGGCTTAGAGGAGCCTTGTACATTCGGTCAAAGATTGAGTCTATTTAGAATGTAAATTTCTTCCTCTATGATTATTTTCCTTGCATGTTAAATGGTTCTTGATAAGACCAAAGGAATGATCAATAGGCATTAAAAGGCTAAATGTGTGAATTTAAGGTATAAGAACCTATAGGTAATTACATAGGTAATATTGAAAATTAATGTAGTATATTCGGCCATGTAGAGTATACCCTAGAGATATTATGTTTAATTCTCTATAATCGGCTAAATGAGTGATAATGGTTTATAATGTTGAATTGAATTATATGTATAAGTAGTTAGCAAAGTGATTAAACTACCGAATTTAATTATTAAATGTGTTCTAAGCTTGCTGAATTTTGAGATGCGATTGGGAGTAATTTTGACATGAGCATATTTTGTTAATGATAAATATGATAAATGTATATATAGCTGAATGTGATATGTGTGAATTATATGTTAAATTAAGGCTTGGTAAGCTAGCTATTAAGGTGAAATGCTAATGTTAGTATTTGATTTGATAATAATCTGTTTGGGGACAGCAGCAGTAAGGTGATTTTGGAAAATCGTCATAATTTGTAGGAGTTGAATTAGAAGCTGAGTGAATTATGTCATTAAAGCTTGAAGGGTCTATTTTCTTACAAAAGAAACTATAAAAACAAAAGAGTTACCGGTCTAGAGATATTTGAAGTATTGTGGGGCTGAGTCAAAATGACTGCTGGATTCCCTGTTCTGTTTTTAGAAAATCATTATAAATTGTACAAAAATGATTATAAGATAAAATTTATATGCTTAGACTCCTTAATGAGTCTAGTTTCAAATGAGATCAAATACAACACATTTTGAATTCTGTAAAATGAGAAATTGGATTCGTAGTGAAGAGTGGTCAGAATAGTCAAACAGTGAAACAGGGGAAACTTTAAGAAAAATCTGGTATTGATTGGCCAAGCCTAAAATTCTGAAAATTTTATGGATGGAAGATATACGAGTCTATATTCAGGGAAAATTAACGGCAAGTAAATTGGAGTTTAGTAGCTCCAGTTATAAATAATTGAGTAACTACTGCTCAGGAAAACAGCTCGTAGTAAATATGTGATTTTGTTGTAAACATTAATGAAAGTTTGCCAATGAATTATTTATTGATTATTATAAAGCTTACTATAATCTATGTGTGTGAAAGTCGGATCAATATATATATTACTCTGAAAGTAATACTTGAATAGTCGATTAATGACTATTTTAAATTTTGTTGAACTTAAGCTCAAGAGCAAAGGGGAACTAGATCCGATAAAGGGAAGGAAAAAGTAATTGAATAGCCGTTGAAGTCGTTCGACGACATTTGAGGTAAGTCTTCGAGTAATGACCCTACTTGAATTATATTGAAATGAATAGTCATACTATGACGGATAGTCGAATGTGCTTAGAGACTATGTTATAAAGCCAATTGAAATCATGCTCTTTGTGTGTGGCTACTGAGCCGAAATTTGAAAGGTTTAATAAATGTTTTGTGTTTGAGCCTTAGTAACGAAGAAATGATGTGGATGTGTTATGATTATTGATATATGTGTGCATGAGCATTGGAATATATCCGGGCTAAGACCCGAAGGCAATTATGCGAGTTGATATATCCGGGCTAAGACCCGAAGGCAATTATGCGAGTTGATATATCCGGGCTAAGACCCGAAGGCAATTATGCGAGTTGATATATCCGGGCTATGACCCGAAGGCAATTATGCGAGATGATATATCCGGGCTAAGACCCGAAGGCAATTATGCAAGTTGATATGTCCGGGTTAAGACCCGAAGGCAAATGTGTTTGCGGCTATATTCGGTTAAATACCGAAGAAACTTGGGTTTGAATGTGAGCGTTTTGTGCTGTAACTAATTCAATAAATATGCTCGACCAACCCGAACGACAAGGTATGTTTGCATGTGCATTGGAAAAGTCGATTCGTTTTAAATAGTATTCGTGCGATCGGCTAACGAACTTTCGGCTTTTAGAAAGGTTGATACCTTGTGTATATATGTTGATGAAGTGTGAAGTAAGTATGATTATGAGAATGTGTGTTAATAAAGTGACTTAGTTAGCTATGTGAATGTAATACTGTAGTCAAAGCCGATTTCATTACTTGAGACTTACTAAGCTTAAATTGCTTACCCGGTTGCTTTGGCTCTCTGTTTTATAGATTTTGTTCGTTAGCTATCGGATTCGGGATCAGCGAAGTTGAAGTCATCTACACTATCAAAGCTCTTTTGGTACTCTTTTAGTTGAACTCTGGATATGGCATGTATAGGACTACCCCCTGTTGTTTAAGTACTTTTTGTGATGTATGTGTGTAAAGCCATGCGAAAATGGCTCGTAGAAGTGGAGTATGGCATTAGACCATTTGTGTTTATGTATGTATATATGGTTTCACGATGTGACTATGGTTTGGAATGGAAGTGTTGGGCTAATGATCAGCCATTGGAATGGCTAAATATGATCACATGTGGACCTATGTATGGCAAAACCCTAGTTGGTCCATGGTAACCACAAAATAGGTAAAGTTTACCTTGAAAACAGATGCTGACAGCAACAGTGGTGTAGATTTGAAAAATCACAAAAAATTCGTAGGAGTGGAATTAAATAGTGAATAAATTATGTAATCGAACCTTGATGAACCTACTTTCATATGGAAGTAACGAAACAATCATATGAACAGTACAGTAAGAGATATTAGGGTTCTTGTGGAACAGGGCCAGAACAGTTTCTGGATTCCCTGTTCCATCTTTGGAAATTCACTATAAATTGACCAGAGATAATTAGGGGTCATACCATATATGTATGGATTCCTCTCTGAGTCTAGTTCCCATAGAAACAAACGGCATCAGTATTGAAGCTCTGTGCAGAGAGATATTCAAGTCGTAATGGGAAAAGGTCAGTGTAGTCGACCCCTGTAACATGGGAGACTTTGACTAATAAACTGTACTAATTGGCCCGACCAAAAATTCTAGAAAAAAATACATAGGTGGGGACATGAGTCTAGTTTCAGGGAAAAATCACAAAACTGATTTTCGAGTTGTGAAACTCAAGATATGATTTTTGAAGCGACTAGTACTCAGACTGGGCAGTGTCTGGAAAAATTTTTAAAAGTCTGTCAACACCTCGTGTTCGACTCCGGTGACGGTCTCGGGTTCGGGGCGTTACAGAACACATGCAACACCAATCCATCTATTCATTCATGCGTGCATCTTATTCAAGCATGTATATCTACAACCGAATTCATCATATAAATGACTATGAATTTACTCAAACAATCTCAATACCACACATGGTGCTCAAGCCCTTTTTCAATTTCAAAACTCGGCTAGTACAACTATATACACTAGTAAATCAAACACTAACAATTGCACTTCACCTTACTACCATTTCTCATCCAAATAACGTGAACAACAACCATATTTCTCTTCTACTTCCTACCATGGCCGAATGCATCAAAACACCATACCATTTCAATTTTGGTCATGGTTAAACAAAGAACTTAATGTCTAACTCAAAAATGCTAAAAAGAAAATTCAAAAGTCATCAATCCACCCTCACATGTATCCTTACAAAGCTTCACTTTTAGCATGCAAATGGCATCAACACCAATCCACCTTAGCCGAATATCATCTCCATGACATAGCAAAGATTTGAACCATGGGCTAGGTAGAACTCAAGATAACAACTAAAGCATGCATGCATCTCATGGAACATCATCAAACATACCTTAATCTAGATACAAGTATGGCCGAACCTCTTCCAAGCCGAACATGAAGCAAGAGAGCACCTTCCTTCTTCCTTCCTCCTTAGAACTTTCGGCCAAAAAATGTAAAAGGATGGACATTTTTTTTTCTTTGTTTTCATCATTTTCCCTTCCATTATTTTATTACCATGCTCCTTATTTTATCATTCCTCCCATGAAACACCAACATAACATGTTTATGACATGTTTTGCCCATCACACTTTGTCCACCCTATTTGTCATGGCCGGCCACTACTACTTAGGGGGGGAAATTGACATGCAAGTCCACCCTTTTTATTACATGCCTTAATAGGCCACTTTACATTTGCCTAGCACATTTCTAAATTTTCTCACATAAGTCCTATTTAATAAAATTCACTTACAATTAACAAAATTCAAACATGAAATTTTCACACATGCATATATACATATAATAAGCATCAACTATGATGGTTAATTATTTTTATGACTCGATTTTGTGGTCCCGAAACCACTTTTCTACTAGGGTCAAATTAGAGGTGTCACAACTCTTCCCCCCTTTAGGGATTGTCGTCCCCGAAAATTTCTACCGATGCATAGTTTAGGATAACGTCCTCTTATCGAATTATATTCATATAAACATTAGCTCATCGATAGCAATTGTAATTCATTATTGATTTCGCATCGATCTATAAAATCATTTTCTTATCTTAAAACAAATACATAAACATTTCTACAAGCATGCACATATATCTCATTTTCTTGATTTCATAAGCAATAATCACTTAATTTAATTCACAAATGCATTTCGAACACATATTAAGCACATATTAACATGTATAATTCACATCATCAACCCACATATTTGTAACCCACATTTTCATTCATGTATAAGCTGTAACCTGACCGAAAGTACACATATACTCAAACATCCCATTAAATATCCTTTATAACTCCATCATATCTCACTATTCAACTTAACCTATTTCCAACAGAAAATCAACTTCCACATACCTGAACATTGAATTCATTTAGCACATTCAATCACCGTTAACGATACCCGTATACAATCGATTTGGCATAAAGCCTCATATAGTATACCGGCATGAGATTTATTTTAGCACATACCCATATATCCAAAATTATCAGCATTCATCAAAAATTCTTACAGACTTTCAAATGTCGAACTTAATCGAAATAATTTCTTGAACATGATGAACAAAAAAAAAATAGGGGTCATTTAGCAATAGCACATATGACTTCATATACCAAGCATCCCATAGACTAAATCTGTAACACATTTATAACATGAATTTATTTCTTAACAACATATCCACCATCTTTTTACGTATTCACTTATTTAGTATACATAACATAATATAATACGAACTCACAAATTTTTTTACTTTCATTTGATTTTCACATACCTTCCGTACATACCTGTATCACTTATTCTGATCTTACTTTATTTATCATCTTAAATATACCCATTGAATCATTCGAAATCATTACGGATACTCATTAAGCACATATAGCTCTTACAATGCCATATCCTAGATATGGTCTTACATATTCTTACATATTGAGCCGATGCCATGTCCCAGACATGGTCTTACACACTATCTCAAATCAATGCCTTCGTCCCAGACGAGGTCTTACATGAATTCCACTTCACACACTTAGTGCCCACTGACCGATCTCGCACTCATAGTGCTCGGTTAAAGGAATTCGCACACACACAGTGCCTCTAATCATTCACACACATAGTGCTCTTATTCATTCGTTATTACACATTGAAATGACTTAACCAAGTCTATAAACATCATGTATGTACACTTTTAAACCTATCATCTCATTTAAATTTGAATTCGTATAGTAATGAACACTTAAACTTTGCTCAAATTACCGGCACGAAGCCTACTAGGTAGGAAGGCCCGAATACACATCACCAGCATGATTGCTCTTCGGGACCTAGCCCGGATATAACACCAGCACGAATGCTCTTCGGGGTTTAGCACGGATATATCACTGGCACGAATGTTCTTCGGAACTTAGCCCGGATACATCACTAGCACGAATGCTCTTCGGGACTTAGTCCGAATACATCACTAGCACGAATGCTCTTCGGGACTTAGCCCGGATACATCACTGGCACGAATGCTCTTTGGGACTTAGCCCGGATATATCACTGGCACGAATGTTCTTCGGAACTTAGCCCGGATACATCACTAGCACGAATGCTCTTCGGGACTTATTCCGGATCCATCACTAGCACGAATGCTCTTCGGGACTTAGCCCGGATACATCACTAGCACGAATGCTCTTCGGGACTTAGCCCGGATACATCACTAGCACGAATGCTCTTCGAAACTTAGCCCGGATACATCACTAGCACGAATGCTCTTCGGAACTTAGTCTGGATACATCACTAGCACGAATGCTCTTCGGGACTTAGCCCGGATACATCACTAGCACGAATGCTTTTCGGGACTTAGCCCGGATACATCACTAGCACGAATGCTCTTCGGGACTTAGCCCGGATATATATAACTCTCAATTCTCATGTATATATACATATATAACAATACACATTAGTGTATCATTTACATTACTTGAATATAAACACATCATGCTTATCGACCATTCAACTTTCAGTTCCATAGCCACATACAAAGATCACATTTATAGTCGTACACTCCTTCAAAATTGCATCACTTATACCCTTATAATTCAATCCAAATCAAAATTCAAATGCGAGTACATGATACGTGCCTGATTAACTTAATAATTTAAGCATATCCAAGTGAAGTTATATCGTAAATTCTCATAGTCAGAAGCTTGCTACAGCTCGATCGGGATCAAAATTCATTGCAATACAACAAACACATTGTAATAGTCAAAAATCATCACACTATCATTTTATCACTTTATGGCATGTATAAATAGACTCACGCGTGTTACGTTAGTCCTAGAATCGACTAAACCGTAGCTCTGATACCAATAAAATGTAACACCCCTATCCCGTAACCGTCGCCGGAATAGGTAAGGGGCATTACCGGACTTGTAACTCATGTCAGAACAGTAAAATTTTGAACTTTTTCTTGAAATAAAGATCATTCATTTAAATAAGTACTAAGCACAGCCAGGGATAAAATTTAAACTTCTCTAAGTAAACATTCAAAAGATGCCATTTTCGCATGGCTTATATACATTAACCAAAAATATTCTTCCGCCACTAGTCTATTCTATACATGCCATACAATAATTCTAAACATAACAGTAACAAGCAGTGGATAGTGATAGTGTGACTAGTTGCTGACGATCCCCGAGCCTGTAGCTTCGCAATGAGATCTATAAAACAGAGAAAACAAAGTAAACGGAGTAAGCATTACAATGCTTAGTAAGTTTTAAGCAGTGTCAACAGATAACAATCAAATTATAACATAGTTGTTCGTATTTTTATTTCACTCTTCCTTCGGGCATACCATCCCTTTACCGAATATGCACATCTCATGATATACAATAGGCAGATAAACTTTCACATAAAAGTGAGCTCATGTGACATAGATATATTGTATGATTTCACATAACCTCTCACACTGATCCGATGTCACATAATCATAGGAATAGTCTCATAGATTGCTCTCGTATGCATCACATAACTACCTTATGATTTAGTTCAAATTAAGCTCACATATAAACTTGGAGTACATACCTGTTTAACCTTTCGCATTGAATATATATTTATAAGCAATTCTTATTACAAAGTCTTATAGCTTTAACCTCTACTCGGATTATCGGCGAAACCTTTAGCTCAGACGAAATCTCCACACGAAGTTATCGGGTCTTACCCGGACAAAATCTCCACACGTAGTCATCGGGTCTTACCCGGACATAATCTCTACACGTAGTCATCGGGTCTTACCCGGACATAATCTCCAAATTTCATGTACATTTAATCACATGTTACAACATTTACATCGACTGTCATATTTGTAATTCATTTGCCTTATCGAATATCTAATAATACACACCTTTCACATTTGGTCATTTGGCCACAATATACGCACATCGCCTACATATTTCACACTAGCCATTCGGCTTTACCACATATACATATCTCATACATATTTCACATTAGCCATTCGGCTTTACCGCATATACATATCTCATACATATTTCACATTAGCCATTCGGCTTTACCACATATATGCATGTTCACATTCACCACATTGGCCATTCGGCCTTATCTCACATATGCATGCTCACATTCATCACATTGGCCATTCGACCTTATCACATATATACATGTTCACATTCATCACATTGGCCATTCGGCCTTATCTCATATATACACATTCACATTCATCACATAAAATCCTAAATCAAAATATGAATTTTCATGTATTCACATCACAATTATCCAAATGTACTTCACATACCACATATACTATCATGTATACACTTTGTCTTGACCGAATCTACATCAATCATTTTCCAATGAATAATTCAATTTCACGCCATACTATCATTTCATATTCGAATACTCATAAACTTACAATTTCACAAATTTTAATATCAAAGATCCGTCTAACACTCATATATCGTTTTACAATATCACGATTTTGAATTCGCGTATGGGTTTAATCAATAGCTTATGAGCAACTAAAACAAGTTTTATCCATGTTTACAACAAAATCACATATTCACTACGAGCTGTTTTCCTGAGCAATAGTCACTAAATTATTTATAACTGGAGCTACAAAACTCCAAATCACTTGCCGTTAATTTTCTCTGAATATAGACTCGTATATCTCCCGTCCATAAAATTTCCAGAATTTTAGGTTTGGCCAATCAATACCAGATTTTTCATAAAATTTCCCCTATTTCGCTGTTTGACTAATCTGACCATTCTTCACTACAAATCAAATTTTTCATTGTACATGAATTCATAATGTGTTCTATTTGATTTAATTTGAAACTAGACTCATTAAGGAGTCTAATCATATAAGTCTTATCTTATAACCATTTTTGTACAAATTATAATGATTTTCCAAAAATAGAACAGGGGATTTCGGAGTCATTCTGACACTGTCCCACACAACTTTAAATATCTCTTTATAGGAAATTTCTTTGCTTCCACGGTCTGTTTTATAAGAGACTAGACTGACTAAGCTTCGATTACATATTTTATTCAGCCTATATTTCCACACCAACAATTTATAGTGATTTTCTAAAATAACGTTACTGCTGCTGTCCAAAGCAAATTATTACAATTTGCTCTTAAATATCCAAGTCCAAACACTTATGAACTTACCATTTGAGTTTAAGACATATCATGGCCACATCATATCTTATTAAATCAACTCATTATGTCCTATTATGATTGAATTTACTCAACGTTTAATCACTTAAAACTTACCTCGGAAGTGGTCGACGATTTCGCCGGCTATTCGATCACTTTTTCCTTTCCCTTATCCAACTTTGGTCCTCTAAGCTCTTGAGCTAATTCAAACAAATTTAACTTATTAAAGTCTCATTATGCTAGCTTACGGCCGAATATGACAAGGAGTTTGATAGGTCATATGGCCACTTTTAGCTCAAATACAAAACGATCTTACGCATTTTTAATCACATTGAGTAATTTAATACAATTAATCTAACATTTCCTCATGTGCACCTTTATGACCGAAAACACACATCATTAACCTAATATCAATTACTAAGCACTTTAGCAATTTCTCCTCGAGCCGATTATCCAAGTCAAGATAGATTCATCATCATGCTTACCAATAACCGAACACATGCAACACCAATCCATCTATTCATTCATGCGTGCATCTTATTCAAGCATGTATATCTACAACCGAATTCATCATATAAATGACTATGAATTTACTCAAACAATCTCAATACCACACATGGTGCTCAAGCCCTTTTACAATTTCAAAACTTGGCTAGTACAACTATATACACTAGTAAATCAAACACTAACAATTGCACTTCACCTTACTACCATTTCTCATCCAAATAACGTGAACAACAACCATATTTCTCTTCTACTTCCTACCATGGCCGAATGCATCAAAACACCATACCATTTCAATTTTGGTCATGGTTAAACAAAGAACTTAATGTCTAACTCAAAAATGCTAAAAAGAAAATTCAAAAGTCATCAATCCACCCTCACATGTATCCTTACAAAGCTTCACTTTTAGCATGCAAATGGCATCAACACCAATCCACCTTAGCCGAATATCATCTCCATGACATAGCAAAGATTTGAACCATAGGCTAGGTAGAACTCAAGCTAACAACTAAAACATGCATGCATCTCATGGAACATCATCAAACATACCTTAATCTAGATACAAGTATGGCCGAACCTCTTCCTAATCCTCTTCCAAGCCGAACATGAAGCAAGAGAGCACCTTCCTTCTTCCTTCCTCCATAGAACTTTCGGCCAAAAAATGTAAAAGGATGGACATTTTTTTTCTTTGTTTTCATCATTTTCCCTTCCATTATTTTATTACCATGCTCCTTATTTTATCATTCCTCCCATGAAACACCAACATAACATGTTTATGACATGTTTTGCCCATCACACTTTGTCCACCCTATTTGTCATGGCCGGCCACTACTACTTAGGGGGGAAATTGACATGCAAGTCCACCCTTTTTATTACATGCATTAATAGGCCACTTTACATTTGCCTAGCACATTTCTAAATTTTCTCACATAAGTCCTATTTAATAAAATTCACTTACAATATACAAAATTCAAACATGAAATTTTCACACATGCATATATACATATAATAAGCATTAACTATGACGGTTAATTATTTTTATGACTCGATTTTGTGGTCCCGAAACCACTTTTCGACTAGGGTCAAATTAGGGGTGTCACAGCCTATTAACAGAATCAGTATCAGATGCAGATATGGAGACAGATATCCAGTCCAGTCCAACCAATACACCACCCGTACCAACCAACACACCATGTGGGGATAAAATCGACCCATTCAGCCAACACACCAAGCTTAGCACCAGTTGAGGCACTAAGTCAACAGAACGGCTCAACACCGTAGATAGAATGGCTAAAGGCCATAAATATCGTAGCAACGCTGCCAGTTAACAGAACGGCTAAAAGCCATAAGTAGAAAGGCAGTAAGCCTTGTACAGAACGGCTACAAGCCATACACTTCCTCCGTCAATATTAACCCAACCCCATGCAGGAATGACCTATCATAGTAACATATGTGAATGCAAGATGTCATGATCAGTATCAATCATATAACTTTCATACATACATCAGTCAACCAACCACAAAGGGTGTAATCGTCATTTCGCCAGTTAAAGGTAAAATGGTAATTTTACCCCCAAAGGTATTTTAGTCATTTTACCAATATTGGGGTCTCAGTATAAATAACGACCCTTCCGAAGGTCTACAGTCGTATTGAACGATTCAGATGACCTAAATGGTTACATCAGCGTAAATGGTCTTTAGGCTCACTACTCTGCCCAAGTGGGCCCACACGCTCATGTGGCCCATCTGGCCCAAAAACAATCACGGCCATGTAATTTACAAGGCCCAATTCAGTATTTTCCCCTTATTAAGTGCTTCTTCCGTATGGGTCCATGAGCCCATTGACCCACACAACCCATTTCTGCCCAAGACCACGAGGACGCTCACGGTGGCCTCTACAGTCTCATGCCTATGTCTCACAGGCTCGGTTTGCCCACGTGTGTTCCCACTCTCGTAAGGCCTAGAATACAGAGGTTTTGGTATTTTGGTTTTTTGGATTTTATCGATTCACAATTAAACATGGGTTCGAATACACACGTTCCTGGCCCTTCGAAAGTAAAGGATTTTGATGAATAGTTACACACCTTTTTCGGAATAGTGCAGAAACCCCCGAATGTCAAACCGATTGTAACAGTAACTTCGATTAAAACCTTAACACACGAATTGACAGGATCTTAATCAAGATTTGATTGAACGGTTACCTACCCGAGCCTTGCTTGATCGGATGCCCCTAGCCTTCTTAGACTACCAACAGAATCGATCACTCGATTAATCGTGTATCTGCCTGAACACAGATTCTATTAAAAGATTGAAAACATCAAAAGATTTAGGAAACCAACACCAGAATAATCTCTAACATCCTACAATATTAGCCCAAATGATTACCCTAGATTGCGAATAAGAAAAGGATTGACTACCACTGTTATCCTTGACAAACCCCTTCACCCCTTGCAATGATCTAAAAATCGAAATTACCACCACCATCATCGGGGAGGAAAAAGGGATTCGACCATGTGTGAACAACAAAAGGAAACATTTATTAAAGAAAGAGAAAACGCTTAGCATCCAACAACACAAGACAGAACAAGAGCTTACTGAAAGTTTAGGTGACCTCCAAACTGTGACCGACCATAGTGAAAGAAGAATGAGATTGCCATCTAGTTCAAGGCTATGAGCTGAAGGGAAACAGAAAGAGAAATAGAGATTCGGATTAGTATTAAAAGAATATGGTATTGCGCGAGAGAAGTTCGGTTGTGGAGAAAAACCAAAAGCAATAGTAAGAAGAAGAAGAACTATTCAACCTTAAAGAAATAGAGAAGAAAAACAACAACATAAGATAGGAGAGGGGTTGAATTGGGTCGAGAGAGAATATAAGTAGAGAGATGTTAAGTTTGACCAAAGAAGAATGAGAGAAAAATACTTCAAAAACAAATAATTAGAATTAGTCACTTGATGTCTTATGTTTTTGGCGGAGTGACCAAAAGCCAAACGAGCAATAAAGTTGAAAGAAAGGAGGACCTGAATCGTAAAAACTAGGCCAAAATAAGAAAACAAAACCCGAAAATACCATAAGAAGTCAGCACCTACTCACTCTCACATTGCTGAAGTGCACCAAATGGGTTCCCCTAGCCGAATTTGCACATAAAAGTTGTACAATTCGACTACAACACTCCTCTCCTCCAAATCCCTTAAAAATCTCCTCAAATCTCTCCTCTTATCCCTCATTGATATCCTCCATAAAAACCTCCAAGATCCATTCAAACTCTCACCCAACAGAGTTCGAAACCACCTCAAACTCCTGCTGCCTCATGCTAGCAAAATAAATATCCTTTTTGCTTGCAATAGGATTCAAACCCAAGCCCCCCTCAATAGCTCAACACGCCACTTGCCTCCTTGCCACAAGCTCTTTTGTGTCAGACTTTTTCCTCAATTAATTATAAGGTCTATAGGACAAAGTCCAGTTCCTTTAAAAGAAAAACCAAAATAAATTGTAAGAGCCAAGACTTGAACCCAGGCTTCCTTGAAACCTTAATGACGCCACAACCACTAGACCACATGCTTCCTTGTGTCATTTACCTAACACAATAATTTAAAAGGCCTTCATGCAAGCATCCAGGGTTTCATTCACTTAAAATTAAAATTCTGCTAAACCCCAGGTTTGCACCCAAGACTTCTCCAATACTCCCAGGCACTCCCAAATCACTTAACCACCAGAGTAGATAATTATTTTATGCCATCTTCTTGAACTTTTATGTACAATCTCCTAACCATTCCCTAGCTTAAGGCCCAGTACTTCTAGGCCCAAATTCTGGGGCGTTACAATTCTACTCCCTTAAAGAAATTTCGTCCTCGAAATTTTCAACTATCAACACAATCGCTTAACTTAGCCTACACCACCACGCTCCTGTTGTGCACTCTAGTACCCAACTATGAATATAACACATTATGGATAAAGTATGTACCAGTATTCGCATCTGGAGCGTCTCTTACCTCTCGGCGACATGCTGTATAATCCAAAGTTGGTTGCCTTGCCTCAGCTTGACCAGCACCTCTGCCTGGTGCTCCACAACCCACTCCATTTCCACCCCTGGCCTGACACAGCCTCCTAGCGGCTGCTGTCCTCCTCTAGTTAGCTGAACAAAACCCTGCCCTACAACTGCATCCGCCCAGGCCTCTGTGGACAATCTCTCAAAAAGTGCTCCACTAATTCACACCTGAAACACGTCCCAGTCCTTTTGTGAAAGTTACCCCGATGGTAGCTCCCACAACCCATACAAGGCTGTGATCCAGTAATAGCAATAGAGCCCTAATCCGAACTGGCCCTTTCATTCTAGCCTTTCTCTTAGGCCTCCGATCCTAATTAAAGGGTTCTAAATCCCTCTTATCCTTACTCCTTTCCTTTTCTCGATTCTGACACTCGGTGCGCTTTACCTCCTCAGCAATCTTAGCTTTCTCTACTAACGGGGCAAAGTCCCTCCCCTTTGTGGGGTTATCAACACTCGGAGGCTGTCCTTGAGGCCGTCCTCAAACTGAACACTACGCTCGTATTCCATTGCTACTATTCGTCGGCCATACTAACTAAGTCGTAAAAATTTTGCCTCATACTCATCCACAAATCTGTCACCTTGACCCAAATTTGAAAATTCCTTTCTACGAGTGCCCACATAGCTTGCGCCCACATAATTTATCTGAAATGTGGACTTGAAGAACACTGAGGTCAATCGATCAGATGAGGTTCCCTCTTTTATCGTAAGCTACCACTGGTAAGCTTCATCCCTCAGCGAGGACACGACACCCTTCAACTTTTGTTCCAGCGTGCAGTCGAGATCGTCCAAAATTCTTTCGGTGGCCTCTAACCAGTATTCTACCACACTAGGGGGCCACCCCAGAAACTCCGTAAAGATCTCTGTAACCGACCTACGGCCCCTAGTAACAGTTCTAGACCGAGCAGCATCAGCAACCCTTTCCAAAATACGAAGCATAGCCTGGGATAGTGCTTCATCCCCAGTAGCTCAGTCGAACGACCTTGTCTCAGCCACCGGTGAAGCCGGTGCTTCCCTCACCTCAATGTTTGGCATGTGCCCCGATGCCGATGATCCAGCTCTAGCACCTCCACGGCCTCTACCGCAGCCTCTTGCACCTCTTCTAATGCTCATTTTCACTATGCGTATTATCTGGTTTAAGAATTTTATGCAAATTAGTTATAATTTCGATAATTTAAGCAGATGTTTTATTGACGAGCAGAGATTTGGAGTTTGTTTTCGCATTCGCAAGCTCACTACAGTTTCCAGTCTTCTATAGTCTTGGTTTTTCCTACAGTCTCAGTTTACTCTAACTATAGAGTTTCAGTTATAACACTACTATCTATAGTAGTTTCTCAGTATCACATGTTAATCTATAATAGTAGATAATGTCAGAGAACTTACAGATTTGGTGCCGGAGACTCGGTCTGCCACACTTTCCAGAACCATACCTCAAAACACTTTACATATTTAAAAACAACCTCATGAAATAAAAAAATTTGAAAACCCATTCCACAGTCGAGTTTTGCAACCCAGGCTCTGATACCACTAAATGTAACACCCCAAACTCAGCCCAGACGTTATGGCGGAATCTAGCGTGTCACATAAAAGTGTTGTTCAAAAATTGAGTTGTCATTAAAAGTTCATTTCTATGATTAAAACATTTTGCTCGAGGTTAGCAAATCATCTCGTCAAAAACGTTTACTTAATGCCTGGCATTAATACTTTAAGTTATTTCAAATCGCGGAAGCTACTAAAGTTTGAAATATAAAAACATCTATTTTTAAGTGTTTTTGAAAATAAGTATTAATTTTTGAAAATTCATGTTAGTAGTTTTAAATAAGGAAATCAAAAGCCCAATTAAAAATTTAATCCCTCAAATGCCTTATTATAGAATTAAAACCCAAAATATAAAATTCAAATAAAAAGTTTACAGCAGAGCATCAGTGGTCGTGTGGCCACCTTCGAGTCTCTCGCGGCTCCAAATCACCTAAGGCTAGGGATTACATGTATAGTTAGACAAAAGGGTGAGTTTGCAAAAACTCCTGTGTAATCCCTTAGAATACGAAAAGTCAAACATATAATATGCGGAAACAGACTGGGCCAAAGACCATCACAAAAACAGTATCAGGTGGCCTTAAGCCATTAACAAAATTAGTATCAGATACAAATATGTAAACAGATATCTAGCCCAGTCCAACCAATACACCACCCATACTAACCAACACACCATGTAGGGATAAAATCGACCCACCCAGCCAACATACCAACCTTAGCACCAATTGCAGCACTAAGTCAACAGAATGGCTCAACGCCGTAGACAGAATGGCTAAAAGCCATAAGCAAAAAGGCAATAAGCCTTGTACAGAACGGCTACAAGCCATACACTTCCTCCGTCAATATTAACCCAACCCCATGCAAGAATGACATATCATAGTAACACACGTGAATGTAGGATGTCATGCTCGGTATCAATCATATAACTTTCATACATACATCAGTCAACCAACCACAAAGGATGTAATCGTCATTTCGTCAGTTAGGGTAAAATGTAAATTTACCCCCAAAGGTATTTTGGTTATTTTACCAATATTGGGGTCTCAGTATAGATAACGACCCTTCCAAAGGTATGCAATTGTCTCAGATAACTCAGATAACCTAAATGGTCACATCTGCGTAAATGGGCATTAGGCTTACTACTTAGCCCAAGTGGGCCCGCACACTCGTGTGGCCCATCTAGCCCAAAAACAATCACGATAATGTGATTTACAAGGCCTAGTTCAAAATTTTCCCCTTAGTAAGTGCTTTATTCGTGTGGGCTTATGAGCCAATTGACCCACACGGCCCATTTCTGCCCAAAACCACGAGGACGGTCGCGGTGGCCTCTATAGTCTGATGACTATGTCTCACAGGCTCAGTTCACCCACGTGCGTTTGTACACTCGTAAGGTCTTGAATATCGAGTTTTTGGCATTTCGGATTTTCAGATTTTTTTGATTCACAGTTAAATAGGGGTGTAAATACCACTTTCCTGGCCCTTCGAAAGTAAAGGATTTTGATGTACAGTTAGACACCTTCTTCGGAATAGCGCAGAAACCCCCAAATGTCAAACCTATTGTAATAGTAACTTCGATTAAAACCTTAACACACGTATTGACAAAATCTTAATCAAGACTTGATCGAATGATTACCTACCCGAGCCTTGCTTGATCGGATGCCCCTAGCCTTCTTAGACTACTAACATAATCGATCACCCTATTAATCGTGTATCTGCCTGACCACAGATTCTATTAAAAGATTGAAAACATCAAAAGAATTAGAAACCCAACACCAAAATAATTGGCTAACATCCTCCAATATTAGCCCAAATGATTACCTTAGATTGCAAGATAAGAAAAGGATTGACTACCACTACGATCCTTGACAAACCCCTTCACCCCTTGCAATGATCTAAATATCGAAAGTGCCACCACCATCATCGGGGAGGAAAAAGGGATTTGAACATGCGTGAACAACCAAAGGAAACATTTATTAAAGAAAGAGAAAACGCTTAGCATCCAACAACACAAGAAAGAATAAGAGCTTACCAAAAGCCTAGGCGACCTCTAAACCGCGACTGACCACAGCAAAAGGAGAACGAGATTGCCATCTAGTTCATGGCTATGAGCCAAAGGGAAACAACAACAGAAATAGAGATTCGGGTTAGTATCAAAAGAGTATGGTATTGCGAGAGAGAAGTTCAGTTGTGAAGAAAAACCAAAAGAAATAGTAAGAAGAAGAAGAACTATTTGACCTTAAAGAAACCGAGAAGAAAAAATACAACATAAGATTGGAGAGGGGTTGAATTGGGTTGAGAGAGAATAAGAGCAGAGAGATGTTAAGTTCGACCAAAGAAGAATGAGAGAAAAAGGCTTCAAAAAGAAATAATGTTGAAAGAAAGGAGGACCCGAATGGTAAAAAATGGGCCAAAATAAGAAAAAAAAAACCCGAAAATACCATAAGAAGTCGGCACCTACTCACTCTCACATTGCCGAAGTGCACCAAATGGGTTCCCTTAGCCGAATTTGCACATAAAAGTTAAACAATTCGACTATAACACTCCTCTCTTCTAAATCCCTTGAAAATCTCCTCAAATCTCTCCCCTTATCCCTCCTTGATATCCTCCATAACAACCTCCAAGACCCATTCAAACTCTTACCCAACAGAGTTTGAAACTACCTCAAACTCCTACCGCCTCATGCTAGCAAAATAAATATCCTTTTTGCTTGCAATGGGATTCAAACCCAAGCCCCCCTCAATAGCTCAACACGCCACTTGCCTCCTTGCCACAAGCTCTTTTGTGTCAGACTTTTTCCTCAATTAATTATAAGGTCTATAAGCCAAAGTCCAGGTTCCTTTAAAAAAAAACCAAAATAAATTGCAAGAGCCAAGACTTGAACCCAAGCTCCCTTGCAACCTTAATGACGCCACAACCACTAGACCACATGCTTTCTTGTGTCATTTACTTAACACAATAATTTAAAATGCCTTCATTCAAGCATCCAGGATTTCATTCACTTAAAATTAAAATTCTACTAAAGCCTAGGTTTGCACCCAAGACTTCTTCAATACTTCCAGACACTCCCAAATCACTTAACCACCAGAGCAGACAATTATTTTATGCCATCTTCTTGAACTTTTATGTACAATCTCCTAACCGTTCCCTTGCTTAAGGCCCAGTACTTCTAGGCCCAAATTTTGGGGCGTTACAAGGGTTACCAATGAATTAGTTATAGCCCAGGAACAATGCCATGGCAGAAATATGGTAACCAACTGCTCGATTGGGTACTAACATGATCTACCTCAATCGAACGCAAGACCTAAACCTGCTCGCTCCTAGGACACTATACATCTATAGGCTAAGAATTAGCAACCATGACTAAAGCACAATCCTTTAAATCATATAAGGTAAAAATCTATGTCTAGAGGTTACACGAGCATTTCACTCAACACTTTCTTATATTACCTAATTTTGGTCCAAACAACCTAACTCTATCGATATTAAGTTACTTTCAGATTTATCTAACATTTATCAATACCTTAATAAGCATATAAATAGAAATAAACATTCGGTAAAGTACTAAAATAAATCATATTCATCCATAAACATTCATGAGAGTTAAAACATCATCAAAATTAATTCCCAGCCGTGCTAAGTTAGCTCATGGCTGGGTTATGTAAATTCAAGTATTTTAATATCATCAACATCCCAAAATAAAAATTTAAATCAACAAATTTATATCAAATTACAGAGGAAGAGATTTGGGTTCAGAACATGAATTCCCCCAACTTTGCATCTGGTTCGAGTCATCACCCAAGCTCTTAGTAGCTTAAATTACCCTCATTGTCACAAAGAGACCTCTATCAAAACCTTGTATTTGCAATCAGCCATACCTTTAGCTCTCATTAATGGTAGACCTCTCATTGATCGTCAATCCCCTCTTTTTCTTTTAAAGTTGGTCCTCCTCTAGGGTAAAAGCCATCAGCTAATGATTTCTTTTTCCCTAATTTTGAGGTGGATATTTTTCATTACACGTGCATGTGGAGGGCCAATTGCTGAATGATGACTAGGTATTTGTTATTTTCTTCCTTAGCATTGCCATGGAAATCTCTCATAATGCCTTAAACGATCTCCATCCTTTACTATCTTTCTTCCTCAAACTTGTCACTCAACCACCACAAAGCCTTTCTACCAACAAGTAAAAGTACAGATGCACTAAAGCAATCACCATCCCAAATCTTTACATGCAATGCTCGATAAACTAAATATAATCATGTAATTACTTAAAATGAAACTAATTTTACTTAAGTACAATAAGTTAACTAATTCTATAAGTATGGATTATAACTCTTTTCAAGAGTTATCATACCCCCAAACCTAAATCATTGCTTGCCCTCAAGTAAATATGCATGAATGCAAAAATTTCCATTGCAGATAACCATCTTATACTGCCAGTCTGTTCAAAGAAAAAATTATACATCAGTTCTCAACATTATTCTATGTCTAAAAACTTGTTCAAGTTTCAAAGGTTTTCTTAGCGAAGGTAGTGCCGAGAACCTCACCCTAAAAATATAATTCTTAACCGCTCATGTGCGCATTTTGGCTATAGCTAATATCTCCTAATTTACTTAGATCGTCTTTTATCTAAACTCAATTTTTTTAAAACAGTAATAGTAGCTCAAATCGTCACACAATTCTTTGACTTGAAAATCATAATGGAGTATACACTGAAATACTAGGTACTTAATCATGTCACGATTTGAATGGAATTCACTCATGAAGCTAAGGCTTTTAACTTAGAAGATGGATGGAGCAAACAACTATCTCCTTAACTACTCAGCTTGTTATTATAGTGGAGTGGCCCTAATTATCCTTTTTCCTTATTAGACACTCTTGCTTAAGCTCGCTTTTCTAGCCAACAGCACGATGGAGCAAACAAAGTGTTACTAACCTATTTGATAACTCTAAGCATTGGATTGTCTATTGGTAATTCTATAAGTAATGCTCTGGAAATTTTACGAAGTTTAGCTTGAAGAATCTTTAAATTCATTAAAAGAAACTCGCTATAGTCCAATTGTAATTGAGTTTAGGATATCTCATTTTTAGGATTCCATTCTCAAGCAACCTAACTTAAACTAAATTCAACTAATCCATTATCACATGTTCTAGGCTTATTAAAGAATTAAGCTCATCATTGAATATCATAAGTGAAAATTGTACTCATCATTGTCTAACCAGTTCTTGGTAGTTACATGGTAAAACAAATTTGGTTATACTAGAATGCCTATACTAAAAAGAGCATGCTTACTAAATACATGATGCATTCTAAATCCTCGATGCACCTCCAAACCTATGGGATGCATTATCCTCAGTGCATGAACATCTATGTAACAATAATGTAGGAATATATATATAAAAAAAATGTCATGGTAAAAAAATACGAATGCATGAATATATAAAGGGAAGAGAACTCCCTTGACTTGGATGTTGATAGTTGTTTCTTCATTGCTTGTGGGTGGATTTGCGTACAATGTGCTAATAATGCAACTTCCTTTTCATTGAATGGAGTGGCACATCCTCTCCTTCTTTATCAGACTTAGTGATCTCATTAATGATGTGATTAATTTCACGGTCTTGGGCAGTCATGACTTGAGGTGATGTGGGTGGAATAGTTTCTTTGCCCTTCTTGGTGGCTTTAGCAGCAATTATAGGCCTATTTTGCTCGTCTTCATCACTCTTAATATTTAGAGATTTTGTTTTCTCAAGCTCCTCCTCAGTTGCTTTCACTGTGTCAGGAATAGCTCTCATGTTCACAAATTTGACCATGTTAGAGTGGATTTCAACTGGTTCCTCCTCAGCCTTGGAAAATGGTAGCAAAACTTTAGGAAAATCAAGTAATTCAGGCATAGGCTTGGTGAAGTTCTTCTGTAACGACCATTTTAGAGCCAAATATCTATCCTTCACATAGGACCAGTAGCATGCCTGCTGTTCATGGGCCTTTGTCATCTCTTCAGCAAGTTGAAATTGCTAAGTCTCAAATAGGGACATTCTCTACTCCAGTTTCTCTAATGATTGCAACACTAATTTTTCAAAGGAGCTTTGAGATGGTGAGGCTTCTATTACGCTAAGTGCGTATGCCACAATTACATGTTAGCCCAATAGTGTGGAGCTATGTGCTAAAACCACCGAATATTGTTACTTTCCAAAGTGTTCACCGGGAGAAACAACTTTGCTAAATAAAATTTAACGTGAAAAAAAATGTGGGATAATATTGGAATATGAATATATGAGTTAGATATGTGATTGAATTTTTGATAAGATGAATATGGATAAGTATTATCTTGAAAGTTGATAATAAGAAATTTTAGTGAAGGAATGAAATTTGGGAAAAATAGTCTAAAACAACAGCAGAGGAGTGACTTTGAAAAATCACAAAATATAGTAGAAGTAGAACTAGAAGTGGAATGAAAAATAAAATTAAAGCTTATTGAATCTATTTTCAGATAAAAGAAACAGAGAAAACAAAGGAATTCTTTATTTTGATATATTTATATTTTTGTAAGACTGGTTCAGACTGATTTTGTGATCCCCTATTCTGAATAGTAAAAATCATTAAAAATTGTAAAAAAATAGTTAAGGAACACAATTTATATGGTTGGATTACTTATTGAATTTAATTTCAGAAGAAAGAAACAAGAACCTCATTTGTATTTGGTAGAAAAAGATAATTAAATTTAAGTGAAGAGTGGTTGAAGCTGTCAAGCAGCAAAAAAGGGGAGAATTTAAATAATAAAATGTACTTATTGGATGAACTGAAAATTCTGAAAATTTTATGGTGGAAATATATGTGAGTCTAGTTTCTAAGAAAATTTACAGATCTTAGTTTGAAGTTCTGTAGCTTTAGATATAAATGATTTAGTGACCATGACTCAAGAAAACAGCTTAACCAGAACATGTGTAAATGTACAATTGGGATAGTTTTACTATGGAAAGCATGTTAGTAAATTGCTTATTATTTTCATGCGAGCCTACTAAGCATAAAGCATACCCCCTCCTTTCTATTTTTTTTAGTGTTGTCAGGTTAACTCAGGGTTTGAGATCGTCGGAGGCAGCATCACACTATCAGGCCAACACCTTGACAGTATAAACACATATGCTAGAATTATCATGTAGAAGGACCTAGTTTTATAACATGTGTTATTATAATTTGGCCAAATATATTGGTCTTTAGTGAACTAATGATTCTGACTTATAAATCTAGCTATTCATGCTATGTCTGATATTGGTGATGTGCATATGCTTGTTTGCCATGCATGGTTGGTAATATGTTATGTGTTGTTGTAAGAATGCCATGCTTGTGTCTTGATTGTGAATATATAATTACTCAAATATGCCATGTCAATTGCTATGAAAATGTATAAGTGTATGTAGGTAATTAAGGGTGACAATTGGCTTGGAAAATAGGCTTGAAATTGACCACACGGCCCAATCCACACAGGCATGTGACTCTCCAAAACAAGAAAATTAGTTAAGTTGCCCAAATATTTTCAAAGTTCTTGGTTTAGTCCCGAACCACTCCAATGTATATGATAGGTTTCGAAGACCTATATAAGGAATGATATGCATGTGCTCGAGATGTTTTAATTTTTGGTGAAATTTTGTGGTCTGATTTTGCATGTTGTGAATGTTTAAGTCCGGTAACGCCTCGAACCCTGTCCCTACGTTGGATACAGGTGAGGGGTGTTATATTTAGTGGTATCAGAGCTATGGTTCAGTCAGTTCTCAGACTAACCTAGCATGTGTAAAAGTTCTACTATACATCCACCGATTTGTGATAGTGTGATGTCTCCCGATGCGTATAAGAGCCACTTTGTTTAGACAAAGGTACTCTCCAACCGAGCTACACCGACCATGTTGAATGTGATGCTAAAATATTCGAGTAAAGTATAGTTATAACGAACTAAAACTTGAAAAGGTACGAATGAGGATTTATGGAATGTGTACATGGTGAAATGAGCTTATCTATGATTAATAGATAATTCCATGATGTATATGATCGATTTAGTTGAACAAATGCATGTGTTTGAGTAACTTATCAAAAATATTGATAAGATGAATATTCATGTATATTGGTTGGGATGATTATGATTGGTAAGCTCGCATAACTTGAGTAAATGTATTAAATTGCTTGGACTGATATATATGATTGTAATGATATGTATATGATGATGTGTAAGCTGAAAGTTTAGACTGTGATATACTTATCCATGTTTATTTGGCCTTATATGATATTATGTGCTTGACTTGTCTGATTTAATGAATAGATAAGTAAGATTATCTAGGAAGCATGGAAATACATGTATAAGTACACTTGTTTAAATGAGATAACTGGAAAGTGAGTGTAAAATCAATATGAATGTTAGTTACTCGAAATGAATGACATGATTGAAATATGATTGCTTTGATAAAAACTGTGTTACGTGTATATGAAAGTTGAGTCAGAGGCCCTATGACCCCTTCCCCCTTACCAAAGTGGTGTTTTATAATGGAAATTCCTGATATTTATGTTGAATGAGTTTCCAGGTGAGAAACCAAAGAGTTCAATGATGGAATGGTTATAAGCATGATTAGAGATTGAGAATGGGTTGATAAGTACAGAGATGAGCTAGAAAGATATCAGATTGACCGAAAGATTGTTTAATTTTCGCAACATCGCAGTTAGCGACAAAGGTTAATTTTGCTAAAACGATCTATCCTGGTATGATCTCGAGAAATGTATTGATTGAAATTCCCTCATGAATTGGTTTTCTTACTAAAGGGAATATTATGGAATTCGGGACAGCAGAAATAGTTAAAAGAATAATATTCGAAATATGAAATGTCCAAGCATGGTAATTACAGTGAATAGTTTGTGATTGTCTCTATTGAGATATGGTATGAGACTATCTGACACCGGAAATATTTTTGGGGCTATCTAATCCCTGATGAATTCTTATATCGTAACATCCTGATTTTCAGATTTATTCGCGGTTTTCAATATTTTGTAAAGATTTTAAAAATTTTGTGTTTGGATGTGAAATTAATATTTTGAGTAGGTAAATGGGCTTATAGAAGGCCCATGTGTTGGCCAAAACCCGGTTGAATTTTTGAATTTTGGACTTAGGAGTTAGGGGTTCTGGCTAGATGGCCCTTGTATAGAGATATGGGCAAATTGCATCACAAAAAAGCCTTGGTAAAGTGGCCAGGGTGACGCCACTAGGCTCCTAAAAGGTGGCGTGTGGAGCTTTGAGGGAGGCATGGGATCGATTCCCTGTGTTGACTAATAGATGCATTTATTTTTAAGTGCAGAAGGGGTAGTGTTGGAGTCCAGGTGGATTCTGCTAAAGGAGAGTTTGGATCAGTCCAAACGCTTGGATTAAGGAGTGATAAGGGGAGAGATTTAAGGGATTTGGAGAGAGGCTAAGAGTTGGCCGAATTTTGGGAATTGAAGAGGGAAAAATCGGCAGGGGGTTTTGAGGTTAGTATTTCGGCACCTAGGGTATTGAGTGGTGCCGTTCTCTTCTGCTCAGACATCACAAGGTTTTCTTTTCTCTCTTCTTCCACTCTAGCCGAAACTACCACCTCCCCTATTCTTCTTTTTCTATTTTTCTTCTTCAAAACCATTCATCAATTCTGCTGTTCATCGATACTTTTGCCAAATCCATAAAAGACGAAATCTTGAACACACATTACAGGTATCGATTTCTTCAAAGCCAAACCCTTTAACATTGTGTTTCCATTAATCAACGATTGTTCTTTCTAAACTCTAGAGACCTGTCGGCAATTCTACATCCAGGTTATGGTTTCATATTGTCATCTCCTTCATCACCCAAAAGCCGAAAAACCATAGATTTGGGGGATTATAGCCGAAACTTCAAAACTCTGGGAGTCGAGTTATACCATCGTTTGAAAGATAAATCTGCACCAGATTGCGTGGAGATCAAAAAGGAGTAAGGGGTAAGTGTTCATCATCTTAGATCTGGTCCTATTTTACAAAGTTAGGAAAAGCCGAAGTCCCTAAAATATAGAGAAGGCTGTCGATTTGGGCATGTGGCTCTAAGGATTTTTAACTAACATTTTCTGTCAATGATTAGTGTCTTCTTAAGTGTTGGATTGAAGGCGTGGGTTGTTGGAGCAATCGGATTCGGAGCTAGCTATCGATTTTGGCAAAATGGTAAGGTGTCAAAGGCTTTTAGGGACATGGTTCGATCATGGATAAGTAAGTTTTGGGGTTTAGTGATTATGGTTTGTAAATAAGAACTATGCTAATCAATTGTAGGACATCAGAACAGATCTCAGTAGCAGTCGTCGCGAATCAGGTGTGTACCGAACACCCTTTCTTAGTTCAATTCGGCAAAAGCCGAAATGCCGAAATTTCGGCATTTCACGGGCTTGTGAGTATGCGAATGCTCTCAAGACATGGAGTAATTGTTAGATCTAGCACCGCAAGGCGGTAAGTAAGTTTGTGTGACGTCTTAACGTACTTCAGAAAAAGAGGGCTCGATGGGCCAAAACTGGGCCCAATGGGCTTACGGACCAATATGGGTAAGAGATGGGCAAATTAGCCTGTTAGTTAGATGGTGGAACCAAATTGCTTAAAACTGCTAAAAATTACTGAAATAGCTTGAGTAGTTGCGTAAGTTACGAAATTACCCCTAAAGAGTATAATTACCGAAATACCCCTAGGGTTTAAATTGGGCTAAACTGCATGATTGATTAATACTGTATTGTACATGATATGCTTTATTAATATCTGTTGCATGGGATTGGGGTATTGATGGAGGAAGTATTGAAAGTGGTTCATCCACGTACTGGAGGCTTTGCCTCAACTTACTGATTTTTGAGTAGCGTTGCGGCAACTGTGGAGTGTAGGGCTGGGTGGGTTGAGATATTCCCCACATGGAGTGTAGGGCTGGTACGGGTGCAGTGTAGCGGTTGGTGGGTTGAGTAGTCTCCCCAGATGGGTTTGCATGCATTACTACTGTTGTTACTTATGTTACTGAACTGGGCCTATGGGCCACACTGTTATGTTAAATGGGGGCTAAGGCCTTGCTACTGTATTCTGAAAAAGGGCTTCGGTCCACTGTGTATTGCTATCTGGGTAGGGCTTAGGCCCAATGGGCTCGAGCTGATTTGGGCTTTGGATGGGTTTCTGTATACACTGATTTTTCCCAAACTCACCCCTTTTTCCTTTCATCCTTGCAGGTGAGCCCTAGTTGGTGGACTTGGAGCTGGGCGGGATTCGGAGTGGCCATACGTTTTCTGCAAATTCGTTTTCTTCTGGTGAACTAGATTTTCCATATTTTTCGTTTCTGGTTTTAGGTTTTTTGTAATAAGGCCGCTAATTATTTTATGGTTCGGGTTGTTTCTTTATTATTTAACTCTATTATGATAAAACTGAACTATGATAATTAACGGAATGGATTAGCTCTAGGACGCATTTTCAAAAATGTTAAGTGATTTCAAAATAACACGAATACAAGTAAGACTTCCGCTAAGCAAACGTTTTCAACCTTAATCACTTTCTTAAGATGGACATAACCAAACGGTTTTCTCAAAATTATACGAGATGTTAGAGTGTGGCAATGGCGGTGTGCATGTCTAGGATTGGATCCGAAGGGAGCTTGGTACTTAAGCAGTCCGACGGACTCACCTCCTCTTCTTCCTGGTTTCCTACCTGGTGCACAGCTTCCGTTCACTTTAACCTACTTTTAAAAGTGTCTTTTACAACACCAACTAAGTTTTTCCAAACTAAGTCATACGGAATGTTTTGAACACTTCGATGTGACGCATCAGATCCAGTCATAACGTCTAGGCCGGGTTTGGGGTGTTACATATATTATGAAAATGCTCCCTGATCTTAATGTTAGACGAATGTGTTATTAGACTGATTGGATTATAATCTGCATGGTTCTATTTTTCTCTAGTATTTTGTTATATTCATCCTATTGGGAATCGATGAGAAATTGTGTATGGTGCCATGATTCTATTTCTACCAATCATTGCTCTGATTGCTTTTATATATTTGAGAAGCATATTGTTTCGGTCGTATTTGTTGTCAGTGGTTTGGAATGATGTTATTCTGGATTTCTTTTCTTTAAAAAAAACCATTGGGGTCTTTCATATTTTTATGGGTCTGGTTCTCGGTCTTCTGATGTAATGTTGTAAATGGGATTTCCTTATCATGGATTTCTTTATCTTGGATTTCCTTATTCTCGGCTTTTCCATTTCAGATTTCTCTATCTTGGGTTATCTGAATATTTTATCTTGTAACTTGTTGATCATGACTTGCACTGAGAGCATGACCTCCAACTTGTGATTGATGTATATAAAGAACAAGTATGACTATACCTTTGGATTGATCTTGATAATGTGGTAAAATTTCAAGTCCCAATGTATATGGTGGATTTCCTTTCTCAAGTAAGTTAATCAGAGTTAATGTATTCAATTGAGGTATCAGTATTACTTATGTTAATGCATTTGTTATGGTCTTCGATTGGCATGATGAGTGAATTTGGAATGATGCATGTTGAATCGTTCTGTTGACTAGAAGAGAGAATTTCTTGAAATATAAATTACGGATGAATAAGGTCGACTTGATTATTCAATTTGTATGGAATATATGTCTAGAATTTAATGAGATGTGCATGCTTTAGAATAAGATTTTATTTCTTCACGGGTAAAAAGAAGAATAGTCTAATTAAGAAGTGTATGTTTCCTAGAAGAATCATATGCAATAAGAAGATCTGGTATTGATAATGTGAAGATAACCTGGGTATTAAAAAAATGCTGAAACGATCATTGTTTATCTTTGAGTACAAATTCTTGAAATGTTGAAAGTTTAAATATGTATAGCAAGAATCATCAGAATTATTTTTGTCGTTTGGGAATTAGAATGGAAATAGAAAAGGTTAATATGGATTTTCTTGTCTGGATCATTCTTGTCCTTGAAAGAGGAAAGTGATAAGTAGCGTTATTAAACGTTATGAGATGTGTAAATTATGCTAGTATACCCGAATGTCTGCTCACCAGATTCATAGAATTTCGTGTCTTTATGAATTTTGGATATGACAGAATTTTAATCTCCACTAATCGGATTGAGATCCGAGTTTCATATCATGACTTCTTTGGAAAGCCAGAAGAGGCTTAAAATAAAAAGTAGCTGAGGGTTGAATTAACAAATAATTGGACTGTGTGAAATTATAAAAAGTATGAGGTTGAGATGAATTGACTAATTTTACTATTTGAATCCGAAAAGATTTGGTTGTGAATGTATATGTAACGTGATGGTATGGATCGGACTTTTGAGTACATGAGCTTTCTGGTAGAGATTAAGTTTCAGTAAAAGTATTGTAAAGTGAATACCATTTATGATTTTTGTATTTAAAATTTAAAAAGATAGGTAGTAAAAGTTTAGCCTGAGTGAAAGTTCTTTGACATCAATTATAGGATTGAGGAATCCAAGTGAAAAACCAGAACCACTTTTCTGGTGAGATTTTCGGGGACGAAAATCCCTAAAGGGGGGAGAAATGTAACATCTCAATTTTGAGCTTAGTCGGAATAGTGGTTTCAGGACCAAAAATCTGATGAGGAAAATTTCATTTTATTATATTTTTATGGTCTACGATTTCATGGAATGATTTCATGAAAATTTCGTTCGAAAATTTCGATGTTTGGGCACTCGATTTAGTAAAAAGGACTAAATTGTAAAAAGTGAAAAAGTTGAGTTTTACATATTATAGGTGTCTAATTGTCATGAAATTTTAAAATCGAGGTCCTTAAATGATAATTAAACCATTGTATAACGTTTTTGAAAAAAATGACCTTGGTTGGGTAAAAATTGAAAGAATAGTAAAAAGGGTATTTTGGTCATTTAGGGGTAAAATGAATTAAAAGACAAATTTTAAACTCCACATGTGTCCCTTTCTTCTTGATACAGAAGAATGTACCAAGAGCAGCCATGGTTAGGGTTTTTCCAAGCTTCCAAGCTTAATAGTAAGTGATTCCGAGCTCCGTTTTTAATGTTCTATGTATTTTTGAAATCCCGATAACATGATCTGCTCATTTCTACCATTATTTTGAGCTAGGATTTATGTTTAAAAATTTACCCATGAATGATATGCATGTATTTTGATGTTTAATGGTAGAATATGAAGCTTGAAATTGTGTTAAACAACTTTTGCTAAGCGATTTTACGTGAAAATGAGTAAAACGACATAATCGATAAAAATACCTAATGTTCATAAGTACATGTTAGAGTGAGAATTTGATGTTGCTATACAAGGGAAAAATTATCAGCATGTCATAAAACATAAGAAAATAGGAAGAAGTTTAATTTCTGAACCTTGGGCAAAAGTGCAAATATGCAAAAGTTTAGGGGTCAAAATGTAAATTTGTAAAAATATGATTTTTAGACCCATATGAATAGTGTGACTAATTAGTAGGCTAAATGTGATATTATAGATCAAGGAAATCGAGATTTGGGCTTAAATCGGGAAAAACAAGGTTATGGACTAGAATGGTAAATTGTCATTTCCAGATCCGAGGTAAGTTCGCGTGATTTAATAAGCCTATTATTCATGTTATTATTGATATACATGAAATATAATTTGTTATAATTGTATTGAATTTGATTTAAATAGAAATTTGAGGAATATGATATTTAAAAGAAATGGGTGATTACCGAGAATATGAGATCTTGCATATGATTGTCCTGTTTGCATAAGTGGTTGTGCTAAGAGATAGCACAGGTATGTATTCGAAACTCATGAGTACATGTTTGACATGTGAAATGAAATGGACTTGTGAAGAGAGTGCAAATGAAATAAGTTTTAGTATTGTTCAATTAATGGACACAAACGGTGAATTGTGGTTGATGAATTGAGATTAAATGAGGAAATCTCGGTTGAACCTTCGGAATGAAAAAACGTGGTGCTAAGCGGATATACCACGGTTATACGTGTAAGTGGTGCTAAGTTGATATACCACGATTACACATATTGATACATGTAACGTGGTGCTATGTGGATATGCCACGGTTACATATATTGATTCATTAACGTGGTGCTAAGTGGATATACCACGGTTAAACATGTAACGTGGTGCTAAGTGGATATGCCACGTTTACATATATCGATTCATTAACGTGGTGCTAAATGGACATACCACGGGTAAACATGTAACGTGGTGCTAAGTGGATATGCCACGGTTATACATGTTAATTTGAAAAGTGGCGCTAAGTGCGTATGCCACAATTACATGTTAGCCCAATAGTGTGGAGCTATGTGCTAAAACCACCGGATATTGTTACTTTCCAAAGTGTTCACCGGGAGAAACAAGTTTGCTAAATAAAATTTAACGTGAAAAAAAATGTGGGATAATACTGGAATATGAATATATGAGTTTTGAATTATGAGTTAGATATGTGATTGAATTTTTGATAATATGAATATGGATAAGTATTATCTTGAAAGTTGATAATAAGAAATTTTAGTGAAAGAATGAAATTTGGGATAAATAGTCTAAAACAGCAGCAGAGGAGTGACTTTGAAAAATCACCAAAAATAGTATAAGTATAACTAGAAGTGGAATGAAAAATTTAATTAAAGCTTATTGAACCTATTTTCAGAAAAAAGAAACAGAGCAAACAAAGGAATTCTTTATTTTGATATATTTATATTTTTGTAAGACTGGTTCAGACTGAATCTGTGATCCCCTGTTCTGAATTGTAAAAATCATTAAAAATTGTAAAACAATTGTTAAGGAACATAATTTATATGGTTGGATTCCTTATTGAATTTAATTTTAGAAGAAAGAAGCAATAACCTCATTTGAATTTGGTAGCAAAAGATAATTAAATTTTAGTGAAGAGTGGTTGAAGCTGTCAAACAGCAAAAAAGGGGAGCATTTAAATAATAAACTGTACTTATTGGCTGAACCAAAAATTCTGAAAATTTTATGGTGGAAATATATGTGAGTCTAGTTTCTGGGAAATTTACGGATCTTAATTTTAAGTTCTGTAGCTCCAGATATAAATGATTTAGTAACTGTGACTCAAGAAAACAGCTTAACCAGAACATGTGTAAATGTACAATTGGGATAGTTTTACTATGGAAAGCATGTTAGTAAATTGCTTATTATTTTCATGCGAGCTTACTAAGCGTAAAGCTTACCCCCTCCTTTCCATTTCTTTAAGTGTTGTCAGGTTAACTTGGGGTTGGAGATCGTCGGAGGCAGCATCACACTATCAAGCCAACACCTTGACAGTATAAACACATATGCTAGAATTATCAAATGAGTGGCATGTAGAGGGACCTAGTTTTATAACATGTGTTATTATAATTTGGCCAAATATATTGGTCTCTAGTGAGCTAATGATTCTGACTTATAAATCTAGCTATTCATGTTATGTCTGATATTGGTGATGTGCATATGCTTGTTTGCCATGCATGGTTGGTAATATGTTATGTGTTGTTGTAAGAATGCCATGCTTGTCTCTTGATTGTGAATATATAATTACTCAAATATGCGATGTCAATTGCTATGAAAATGTATAAGTGTATGTAGGTAATTAAGGGTGACAATTAGCTTGGAAAATAGGCTTGAAATTGACCACACGGCCCAATCCAAACGGGCGTGTGACTCTCCGAAGCAAGGAAATTAGTTAAGTTGCCCAAAGATTTTCAAAGTTCTTGGTTTAGTCCCGAACCACCCCAATGTATGTTATAGGTTTTGAAGACCTATATAAGGGACGATATGCATGTGTTCGAGATGTTTTAATTTTTGGTGAAATTTTGTGGCCCGATTTTGCATGTTGTGAATGTTTAAGTCCGGTAACGCCTCGAACCCTGTCCCGACGTTGGATACGGGTGAGGGGTGTTATAGTTTTTATGTCCACTCATTGGATTTTGGAAAATATAATTGTAGACATTCCTCCTTTATTTGGTGCAACGTCCTCATTTCCATCTAAAGTTAGTTGAGTTGTTCTACAAATAGCAGCAATGAGGAGGGGAAATTGAGACTGTTGACATTCTTCTCTATACATTGATGCACTTCATGGAAAATGACCTGACCTATGTTGATTTTTCGACCCAGAATGATTGAATGCAACAATAGCATTCGTTCCTTTGATACTGTGGTGCTGTGGATGGATGACATTAGTCGACTTTTGAGGAAGTAGTACCAAACTTTACCTATGGGCTTTAGGGAAGTCCTTTCAATTGTATGGCATTCTTTGCTAGAGACAATCCATCAAGTGTCTACAATACACAAATCTTTTAATACCTAATTTAAGCTATCAACAGTGATGGTTTCGGTGAATGGAATATGTTTGTCTTGAATGCCAGTTAACCCGAATTGGGCATTAATGCGATCTTTACCAAATAGGACTAAGGTTCTGCAAACATAAATAAAAGTATTGTCAGGAGAAGTGATGTGCGCTTAGAACTCGCGGACGACTTTCCCTAAAACATCATCTAGATGTTAGCAGAAAATTTTCCATCCATGCTTCTTAACAATAGTGGAAACTGACTCATCATATCCAATATAAGGCTCATCTTTGAACAGAAAACCTTGTTCAAAGCAAAATGGTCGCTTGGAGATGTTGAACTTCACAGTAACAGCATTGTTGAAGAAGGTTTTAGGTTAGGTAGCACTTGTTTGTCAAGATTCAACACCTTTAGAAGTGGTTTTTACTCTTTCCATTGAAGAATGTTGACAAATCCTTGATAATGTGGTCTAGGTTAGATGGGAAAATAACACTACTTAAGAGAAGTTAAAGGAAGTTGAAAGTGCAAAAGAAGAGGCCAGAGAGGTTTAGGAAAAGGAAACGGTAAATGCGAAGGGATTGTAGAAAATGAAAGAGGTATAGATAGTTGAAGAGAAGTAATGGGGGTAATGGTGTTGATAGTTCAGACTTGCAGAGTAAGTTTTGTGAAATAAAAGAGGAAAAATAAAAATGTTTTGGAGGGAACCCTAGAATGACCCAACCCTAATGCAGCACATTTGGCATTTTCTTCATGGGCTACCTAATTAGCAGAATGGGCCTAGCTATCCAAAATCTCTTTGTTAAATCATTCTTTCTTGTCAACCCTCATTTTCTCTTACTTCAATATCCAATAACCAAGTTTTCCGAGGCATAATTCTCTTTGGAAATGTTTGGGCAAACACCCCTTGGTACTACTTCTAGCAAGCTTGCACCTTCATTCTTTCCTTGCGATTCTTGCAAAACTGTAAATTAATAAAAATAATAATAAAAAATGAAGATAACATTAATTAACTAAAGATAAAAACTACAAAAAATGGAATTAAAGTAAAGCAACTAAAGAAAATAAAGAGAGAAAAGATTTTGAGCTCAAACATCTCGTAGGTCAATGGATTCTTTGTCTTGATCTACATGAGTAGCCAGTAGTGCTTTAAACATTAACAATTAACTCTTAAAACTACCCCAGTCTTGGTAATCTTGATGTCCACTACGGCATGAGGATAGGCCTTGATCACATCAAAAGGCCTTGACCATCGCAATTTTAACTTACTAGGGAACAATTTCAAATCTTGAGTTAAATAGCAACACTTGTTGCCCCTGTCAAATTGCCTTGGCATGATCCTCTTATCGTTCTATTGCTTGTTCTTTTTCTTATAGAGATCAGAGTTCTTATAAGCTTGGGCTCTAAATTCTTCCATTTCATTCAACTCAAACAGTTTTTTATGTCCGGCGGCTATCCAATCCATATTCTTTTTAATGGCCCAAAATGCTTTGTGCTCTAACTCAATAGGCAGGTGACATGGCTTACCATAAACAAGCTTAAAAGGTGACATTCTTATTGGTATTTTGAAGGTAGTACGATAAGCCCACAAGGTTTTATCCAATCTGAAAGACCAATCCTTTCGAGACCTTTTTTAGAATATACTTAATCTCCTTGTTAGAAATCTCAACTTGTCCATTTTTTTGTGGATGATATATTATGGCAAGTTTGTGCTTCACCCCATACTTGTGCAAATCATTAGTGATGAGTTTGCAATCAAAATGAGACCCTTCATCATTGATGATGGCTCGAGGCATACCGAATCTTGTGAGCATGTTCTTGTGCAAGAATTTCATCATCGACTTGGCATTATTGGTAGGAAGGGCTACAACTTCTATCCATTTGGAGATGTAGTCAACTGCCACAAGTATGTATAGGTTGCCAAATGATGGTTGGAAATGGACCCAGAAATTCTATTCCCTATACATCAAACAACTCAGCCTCCAGAATGTTTTGCAATGGCATTTCGTGTCTTCTTGAAACATTACAAGTTCGTTGTCATCGATCACATGTTTTATAAAAGCTATAGGCATCCTTGAATAAACTTGGCTAATAAAATCCTGACTAAAGTACTTTGGTAGCAGTTCCCATTCCTCCAAAATGACATTCATAAGGAGCTGAATGGAAACGTTACAAAATGTTGTGTATTTTATCATTAGGGACACACTTCCTAATTATCTAATTAACACATTGCTTGAATAGGAAGGGTTCATCCCAGTAATAATATCTTGCATCATGAAGGAATTTCCTTTTTATTTGGTTGTTAAGATTAGGTGGTAGCAGACCGCTTACTAAGAAGTTCACTATACTGGCATACCAAGGTAATGCCATGGTAATAATTGCTCATTTGGGAAGTCTTCCTTAATAAGCTTGACATTTCCATCCTCATTTCTAGCTTCTAACCTAGATAGATGGTCTGCTACTTGATTATTTGTTCCTTTTCTATCTCGAATTTCTAGATCAAATTCTTGTAGCAAAAGAATCCACCTGATCAGTCTCAGCTTCGCGTCTTTCTTGGATACTAAGCACTTAATTGCAGAGAGATCTATATACACTATACACCCAGTGCCTACTAGATATGATTTAAACTTATCAAACGCAAACACAACAGCCAATAATTTCTTCTCAGTAGTAGTGTAATTTAGTTGTGCTTCTGTTAAAGTGCAGTTGGCATAGTAAATAGTGTGAAAAATCTTACCTATTCGTTGCCCAAGCACTACTCCAATAGAAAAATCACTCACGTCGCACATGAGCTCAAATGACAGTGACCAATATGGGGCCACTTGTAACACCTCTAATCCATATCTGACGCCAAAATAGGGTTATGAGGCATTACCGAATAATAGCTCCCATTCACATACATTTATACATTCATTATCAAAAACCATTTGTAAACATTCACAATTGTCCTTATAAGGTTCTACGAGACCTTAAAACATGCTTAAGGGTGGTTCGGGACTAAACCGATCACATATAAAAATTTTGAACACTTAGAAAAATTTTACATTCATAAGTCACATGCCTGTGTAAGCAGGCCGTGTGCCTCACACGGCTACTGGACATGCCTGTGTCCTAGGCCGTGTGAAAACAGAGGATACATACTGACTTGCACCACACGGCCGGAGACACGCCCGTGTGCCTTGACTGTGGGAATAATGGAGGGATTACTGACTTGGGTCACACGGCCAACCACATGCCCATGTGTCTAGCCCCTGTACCCTTCAAAATGGTCACACAAGCCCATATGCCAAGGCTGTGTGCCTCACACGATCGTTAGACACGCCTGTGTGTCTAAGCCATGCTCAAAAGTGACTTAAATTCATAGGGCTACCCTAGGGGACACACGGCCGTGTAACATGACCATGTGTCACACAAGGCTGACACACACGCCCGTGTCTCTGCCCTTGTGGACAAAAATAGGCCATTTGTAAAGCCAATTTTCCACCCTACTCTCAAGTACACAAAGCAACCAAATTGATACCATTTCAACACAAATATAGGTAGCCAAAACATGCCAAATCGAACATATATTAAGTCATCTATCAACCACCAATTCGACTACTAAATTCCATATACAAAACATACTAAATTCACATCTATTTCATATCACAAACCACACCATACTATCATCTCAAAATCAAACCCCAAAATGTCATACTTTAATCAACAATACAACAACTTACAACTATCTAAAATAGCTAACACATAACCATACCAAACATATGATTTAAGCCAAATTAAATGGCCAAATACATACCAACATTTTCAATAAAAGAAAACCAAATCTCATGACTATATAAATCTCAAAACATATCATCAACTCACTAGCCTATACATGCCATATAACATATATACAAAGTTTCAAAAGTACCAACGAGTTGATTCGATAGTGTGATGATAGTTTCCGAAGATCCCCGATGTTCGAGCTAGCTTTGATACTCTATAAAACAAAGACAAATATCACACAGTAAGCTTCACAGCTTAGTAAGTTCGTACCAAATATACCCAACAGTTTATATAATACAAAACATCAATTAATAAACACTTAGTAGTTCTTGTATCATCATTCAATTCTAATCCATTACCATTTATTTCATTCGTACCTCTTTGTTCAATACATTAATTCATTCTTAAGTCTTTCAATGCTACAAGAATTCGTAAATTTAGTACATTAGTAATTAGCTGGAGCTATAACGATCTCTCACACTTAGTGCCATCACATTAAACTGTATCTATCTCGGTATCGCACACTTAGTGCCATCACATTAAACTGTATCTATCTTAGTATCGCACACTTAGTGCCTCATATAGCCAAAGCTATTCTAATTCGCACACTAAGTGCTATTTATAGTTGAAGCTATTTTGAAACGCACACTAAGTGCCAAACATAGTCGATTTATCATCATACATAATCGTAGTCTCTTATATACAATTTATACATTATTAAATCATTAAAAACATAATTATAACTTCATTTATCATGTACGAACTTACCTCGTATTCGAAATTGACGAATCAGATCAATTACTCGATAACCTTTGATTTTCCCCGATCTAAATCCGAGTTCTTTCTTTCTTGATCTATATGTATTCAAAATTAACCCATTTAATCACTTATTCATTCAATTTAATCCGCAAACACATATTTTGGAAATTTTTCACTTTAGCCCCTAAGATTTCTCATTTTTGCATTTTAGTCCCTATTTCATAAAATCACAAATTACACAAAATTTAATTTCACTCAAGCCTAGCCAAATTTCGTACGGACCCCTAGCAGCCCAAAACATTCATTTATTTCAAAATTTAACCCCTCAGTTTACACTTTTCTCAAATTAATTCCTAATTGACATTTTTGTCAAAAATCACTTTACAAAACATGTATATCAAGCACCAAGCTTTAATTATCCATCATCAAACATTCAAAAGCTCAAGCATTCATCAATGAAAACTCACAAATTCATCAAAAAATTCAGAAATTAGGGTACATGCTAGCTAGTACTCAAAGCAACGATCACAAAAATATAGAAATCATCAAAGACCAATAAAAAAACATACCTTAATCAAGGATTAAAGGTGCTGAATGTGTGAGCCCTAAATGGAGTATTCTCCTCTTCAATTTTAGTTAAGAAATAAACAAATATGAACATACTTTCATCTTTTGTTTTAATTAATGTACATTATTTAACTAAATTACCAAATTAACCTTATTTAAAACCATTTAATATCATCCATTTTAATGCCCATTCATGTCAAATTCCACTATCAATGGTATAATTTCAACATAAGGACCTCCCATTTATTAAGCCATGAAAAATAGACATCTTTATCATATAGAATGCAACTTTTGCATTTTACGCGATTTAGTCCTTTTTCTCAAATTGAGCTATTAAACGGTAAAATTAGCACACGAAATTTTCACACATATAAATTCACATACTGTGAACACAAAAAATAATATTAAAGTGATTTTACAACCTCAAATTTTTTGTCTCGAAACCACTGTTCTAATTTAGCTAAAATTGGGCTGTTACAACTCTCTCCCTTAGGGATTTTCGTCCTCGAAAATCTTACTAGTGAATAATTTTGGATATTGCTTTCTCATAGCATCCTTGGGTTTCCACGTAGCTTCTTCAACCTCATGACGATTCCATAATACTTTCATTAATGCTATTTTGTACGATAAAACTAATTGAATCTCAACTTCAGTCGAGGAAATAACATGCGAAAGATCAGATCTGTATCGTTGAAGCATTGATACATGAAATATGTTATGTATCTTTTCCAACTCAAATGGCAATGCTAACCGATAAGCCAATAGTCCAGTCCGCTCAATAATCTCATACGACTCGATAAATCTCGGACTCAACTTTTCTTTTCTGTTGAATCTGGATATTTTTGTCCACGGAGAAACTTTTAAAAACACTTGATCTTCAATCTGAAACTCAATATCTTTTCGTTTCAAATCTGCGTAAGATTTTGACTATCTGACACTGCTTTCAAACTATCACGGATCACTTTTACTTTCTCTTCTGTTTCTCTAATTAGATTAACCCCGTGAATCTTATTCTCACTTAGCTCAGTCCAATACAATGGTGTTCGACACTTCTAACCGTATAAAGCTTCGTAAGGTACCATTTTAATACTCGATTGAAAACTATTGTTATACACAAATTCAATCAATGGCAGATTCTTTTCCCACGTACCTTCAAAATCAAGAATGCAACATCTCAACATATCCATTAGTATCTGAATAATTCGTTCAGATTGGCCATCTATCTGTGGGTGAAATGCAGTACCAAAGTGTAGCTTTGTACCTAGTGTATCTTGTAATTTCTTCAAAAACCTCGATGTAAACCTTGGATCTCTATTCAAAACAATAGAAACAGGGTACTCCATGTAATCTCACAACCTCAGAGATATACAACTTAGCTAACTTTTCAAGGGAATAGTCCATTCGTACAGGAATGAAATGAACTGATTTTGTTAATCTGTCAACAACAACCCAGATTGCATCTTTCTTACTCGGAGATATAGATAAACCCACAAAATCCATAGTTACTCTATCCCATTTCCACTCAGGAATCATAATCGGCTGTAATAAACCAGACGACACTTGATGCTCAGCTTTAACTTGCTAACAAATCAAACATTTAGAAACGAACTCTGAAATGTCACATTTCATACCATTCCACTAATATAAGTGTTTCAAATCATTATACATTTTCGTACTTCCTGGATGTACAGATAATTGACTACTATGAACTTCATTTAAAATCATCTGAATCAACTCTAAATTTTTCAGAGCACAAATTCAGCCTCTGAATCTTAAACAATCATCAGTGTCAACTTAAAACTCTGAATTAGAGTTCAAATCACATTGAGTTCGTTTTGATAACATTTCATTATCAACTTTTTGATCTTCACAAATTTTTTGTAAAAACAATGTTCTTGCTTTCAATTCAGCTAAAATTGAGTCATCCTCAGATGTAGCCAATTGAGTATTCATTGCACGTAGAGGAAACAAAGATTTTCGGCTTAAAGTATCAGCAACAACATTTGCTTTTCCCGGATGGTAGTCAATTATTAACTCGTAATCTTTTAACAATTCTAACCATCTCCACTATCGCAAATTCAAATCTTTCTGAGTCATTAGATATTTTAAACTCTTATGATCTGAATAAACATGGAATTTCTCACCAAATAGATAATGGCGCCAAATCCTCAATGCAAATACAATGGCTGCTAATTTCAAATCATGCGTCGAGTAATTCTTTTCATTCGGTTTCAACTGTCTCGAGGAATAAGCTATAACTTTTCTTTCCTGCATCAAAACATAGCCCAAACCATTCAACGATGGATCACTATAGATTACAAATTCTTTACCCAATTCTAGTTGTACTAACACTGGAACTTCGATCAATAAAGCTTTCAACTGATCAAAACTTTTCTGACAATTCTCAGACCATTCAAACTTTACATCTTTCTGAAGCAATCTCGTATGAACATGATAGTAGAGTCCACTGAGTTTGTGGTAAAAGTGTCTAACCCTTTAGACAGACATGTGCTAGTGGACCAAGTATGTAGAAATTGTCCTTTGACAATTAGAGATCATTGTTTTCCGGCTAACTTGATGTTATTGTCGTTTAAAGAATTCGATGTAATCCTTGGGATGGATCGGTTGACTTCTCATAGTGTTGTAGTGGACTGCGGGAGAAAAGTTATTGAGTTGAAATGTGAAAACGAAATTGTTCTTCGGGTTGGACCAGATGAGTCGGATAATTTACCTGTAATAGTATCATCTTTGACTGCTGAGAAATATTTGAGAAAAGGATTTGAAGCTTACCTAGCTTTGGTGAACATACTTTCATCTTTTGTTTTAATTAATATACATTATTTAACTAAATTACCAGATTAACCTTGTTTAAAACCATTTAATATCATCCATTTTAATGCCCATTTATGTCAAATTCCACTATCAATGGTCTAATTTAAACATAAGGACCTCCAATTTAATAAGCCATGAGAAATAGACACCTTTATCATATAGAATGCAACTTTTTCATTTTATGCGATTTAGTCCTTTTTCTCAAATTGAGCTATTAAACGATAAAATTAGCTCAAAAAATTTTCACACATATAAATTCGCATACTGTAAACATCAAAAATAATATTAATATATAATTTTACGACCTCAAATTTGTTTTCTTGAAACCATATTCTGATTTAGCTAAAACCAAGCTGTTACACCACTATTATTGGAGCAACCAGTTGTCGCTTCTTCAGCTCCTCGAAAGTAGACAAGCAAGCATCATAAAAAAGGAAAGGTTTATTTTGTTCCAACAAGGTACACAGGGCTTAGAGATCTTATAGAAGTCTTTGTTAAATATCCTATATAATCCAACATGCCCTAAGAAGCTCCTAATTCCCTTAGCACTCGTTAGAGGTGGCAGCTTCTTAATCTCTTAGATTTTTTCCTTCTCAAGTTCGAATCCTTTATGGGAGATTTTATGTCCAAGGACAATGCCTTCTCTTACCATGAATTGACACAAACCAAAAGGCATTCTTCTGAAGGCAAATGTACAATATAAGCAGGTGAATGTTGTTTTTTCTTGATCCTATGGGGTGATTGCAATCCAATTGTGTAACACCCCTTACCCGTATTCAACATCAGGACAGGGTACGAGGTATTACCGGACTTACATCACAAACAAACATACAATTTCGAGTCATAAATTTGGATCCAAATTAAAACCATTGGTATTCAATCATAAAGTCCCTAATATGAGCCTACGGGGCCCAAAACATGTTTTGGAAGTGGTTTGGGACTAAACCGAGTACTTAAGAAAATTTTACAAAACTTAGAAAATTTTTGCTATGAACAGGGGTCACATGCCCGTGTGGTTTGGGACACGACCGTGTCCCTAACCTGTATAACTCTCTGTTTTGCAAAGCATGAACAAATTGAGGTCACACGGCTAAGTCACACGCTCGTGTGATAGGCCGTATGGTTAATTTAATTTTCATAAAATAGGTGTCCCTTTCACATGGTCGAGGCACACGCTCGTGCTTGAGGTCATGTCCCTCATATGGCTGAGACACACACCTGTGTCTCTGCCCATGTGCTCAATTCTAAGTATTCTATTTCTCAAAATTTAGGTGCAGGAGACACACGGCCGAAACACATGCCTATAGTGTAATAGCCTGATTTTAGGGTTAGTTGGAACAGTAGTTTCGGGACCACAAATCCAACATAGAAAAAGTTATTTTTATTTCATTTTTATGGTTTAAAATTTCACGGAATGATTTCGTAAAAATTTCGTTCGAAAATTTTGACGTTTGGGCACTCAATTTAGTAAAAAAGACAAAATTGTAAAATGTGCAAAAGTTGAGTTCTACTTGCTAGAGGTGTCCAATTGCTATGATATTTTAAATTAGAGGTCTATATATGATAATTAGACCATTTTATATTTCTGTGGACAAAAATTGGCATTGATAGGTGAATTTTGAAAGAAAGACATTAAGGGCATTTTGGTCATTTAGTAAATAAAAGAATAAAAAGGGAAAATAAAGCCAAAATTGTGTCCATCTTTCTTCTACCTTGGCCAAATTTCATAAGGGCTCCATAGCTAAGGTCTCTTCAACTTTCAAGCTTGATAGTAAGTGCACCCTAGCCCTGCTTTTAATGTTCTTTACATTTTTGAAATCCTCGTAACTCGATTTATCTATTTCTACCATTATTTTGAAGTAGGGTTCATGTTTAAAAATTGACCCATGTGTGACATGCATGTATTTTGATCTTTGATGGAAGATATTGTATATTTAAGGTGTAATAAACACCTTTTACTAAGTGATTTTTCAAGAAAATACCTAAAAGGGCCTATTTGTAAAAAGTAGTAAAATGGGTAGTAAAAATCTGATTTGATGAATAATGTGGGCTGATATGAGCATGTTTATGGTTTGGCTAGGCTTGGGTAACCAAGAAATTGAATACATTTCATTTTACGAGCCTAGGGACTAATTTGTAAATATGACAAAGTTTAGGGGCAAAATGTAATTTTGCCATAGTATGATTTTTGGACTGAATTGAGAAATGTGAATAATGAATAAGATAAATTTGCTATTACAAATCAAGAAAAATAAAGTTCGGACCTTGATCGGGGAAAGAATAAGGTGTTTGACGATTAAATCCATTTATCCTATTTTTGTACCGAGGTAAGTTCGTATGTAAATAATGCATTATTAATTATGCTTTAATTGTGTTATTATAGTATGAATTTTGAATTGCTCTTTGAATAAATTCGACAAAGTTTCGACAAGTGAAAAATATCCTGGTTGAACCTTAGGAATAGATAGGATACGAATGTCATGACATTAGGGTTATTTGAGTTTACGTGTAAGACCATATCTGGGATATGACATCAATATGAGATTTCATGTAAGACCATAGCTGAGCTATTGGCATCGATTTGAGATCCCATGAAAGACCATATCTGGGATATGGCATTGGTATGGTACTGTGTATGAGATTTCCCGAGTATCCTTTAGTATTCCAAGTGGTTCAACAGGTAATTTAACATCCATGTTAAAGTTATGAAAGGTTATGGTACAAAACTGATGCTTAATGAGCTCAATATGCGATGAACCCATGGTAAGGTTCGATTGAGTAAGTTACAATGTTAAGGTTTTAATATCATCTATGGCAAGTTTGATTATGAGATTTACAGTGATACCTATGTTAATTTACTTCATGTTAAAAATATGTTAAAATGTGTTTATGATGCCTATTATTTGCATAGGAACTTGCTGAGCTTTAAAGCTTACCGCTTTCTTTTTTCCCTTGTCTTATATGTCACCAAGCCAACTCAGGGATCGAAGATGGTCGGAGATCCATTCACACTATCAAATTATCATTTTGGGTACTTATGATTTCATTATTTTGAGTATGGCATGTATAGGGAGTTGGTCATTTTATTATGTGTCATATTTGATTTTGCCAAATGTGTTGGCTTATAATGATTGATAATTCATTTTGTAAATGGCCATTGAAATTGGCTAATATTGGTTTAGTATATATGCATATGATGATGTTTTCATGGATATGGATTTTGCATGGTTTGAGATGATAAGTATGAGATATTGTATGCGATAGAACATAGCATGTAACTGATGTGTGAATGACTTGGTTGTGGATGAATTGGTTGTATGTATATGCTTGAATTGGTGTTGGTTGTTGTTGTATAGGTTGGTGCAATTAAGGGTGGAAAAATGGCTTGGAAAATAGTCTTATTTTTGTCCACATGGGTAGACACACGGGCGTGTGTCTAGGCTATGTGTGACACACGGCTTGCCTTATGGGTGTGTGATCTGACCGTGTGTCCCCTGCATCTTGAATTTTTAACTTTTGAATTGGCCACCCGAGCAGAGACATGGCCATGTGTCTCAGCCTGTGAACGACATAGCCCAGGGACATGGGCGTCTACCTAAGGCGTGTGAAGTCTACACCTATTTTATGAAAAATTATGAAAATTAAATTGCCCACACCGCCTAAGCACATGGGCGTGTGACTTGGCTGTGTGACTTCTATTTGTTGATGACACCATAAACAGAGAGTTACACAGGTTAGGGACACAGGCGTGTGTGTCCACATGGCCTACCCATATGAGCGTGTCCCAAAGCCAAACGGGCGTATGACCCCTGTTTTGATATAAAAAACTTTATGTGTTAGGAAGTTTTCTAAAGTTCTCAGTTTAGTCCCGAACCACTCCTAATGCATGTTTTGGGCCTCCTAGGCTCGTTTAAGGGATGGTATGAATGTTTTCGAAAAGTTTTAAATTTGAGTGGAAATTCATGTCCCAATTTTGAATGTTTGTTTGAGTTTAAGTCTAGTAATGCCTCATACCCTGTTCCGGCGTGAATACAGGTAAGGGGTGTTACAGATGGGACAGACCATGTGTCATACATGACCTAGACACACGCCCATGTTTCTACCCATGTGGACAAAATAATGGCTATTTACCAAGCCATTTTCACCCTCATTTACCCCTACACACATAAGTTCAATGGCATAAGTCATGGTATACTTAGACAACCAAAACATTCATGATCAAGGCTAGAACAGATCATTTTATTATCACACTAAACATACTTCCAACATCATATTCTACCAAACCAAATCAAACCAAGCTCACATCCACAAGTACCAACAAAAATACTTTTATCATACATAATTCTCCATAAATTTCATAGCACACCAATGAGCCAATCTTAACTATTCAACAACAAACCATTAAGTCACATTCCAACATTCACTAAGCATTTATAAGCCACATAACACAAGAGATAATTACACATGCATACATATATATATAAGCTTACAACCAATTCAACCAAAATGAGCCAAGTTACATGGCCAAATACCATATCAAGCCTTTGACAATTACAAGCCAATACATTTGGCCAAATTCACAATGTAGATATAAAAAATGACCAAGTCCGTATACATGTCATTTTCTCAAAATGTTTAAAATCATCGGTACACAAAATAACAGTTTGATAGTGTGATGATCTCCGACGATCTCCAATCCGAGCTATCTTGGTGGCACTATAAAACATGGAAGATAAAATGGAGTAAGCTATATAGCTTAATAAGCTCGTATGAAAGAAATAAGCTAACCTAACCATATATTAACATGCAAGTAATATAACATAAGATAATGTAATTTACCAAAATCTCATGATCATAATTCATTCCATCACAAACTTACCTAGAAATCGTCATTTCACGAATTAATAATCATAAGCTTAAAGTACATACCTGTACCATATTGTAATAATTTCATACTTAGTCTCATCGTCGTTATACCCAATGAACCACTTGGAATAACAATATCAGATACTCGGGAAAAACCTTGCACACAAGGTGCCACATATGTAGACATTGCTACCTATATCTCATAACACATATATGCTTGCTCTCGAGCCATTAACGAGCCTACTCATACATGTTGTTAGTCAAGACGTAGCTACCTGGTGTTGCTCACACAAGCTGTCAAGTAACCACAACATATGCCGGTATACTCAGCCACTGGTAGGACGTACAGGACTAGCACCCGGATCACATAACATAAAACCCTAGTGACATGTCACTTGTATCCTAATCTATTCCTAAGGTTCGATTGGGATTTTTCACTTTCCAAAATCATCGTTGAACGTGCTTGTAAAGTCATTTACACAATTCATGAAGTATTAAAGTAGTTAAATTACGATTATAATAAAGCTTATTTTGTAACATCCTGATTTTCGGATTTATTCGCAGTTTTCAATATTTTGTAAAGATTTTAAAATTTTGTATTCGGATGTGAAATTAATATTTTGAGTAGGTAAATGGGCGTATAGAAGGCCCATGTGTTGGCCAAAACCCGGTTGAAGTTTTGAATTTTTGGACTTAGGAGTTAGGGGTTCTGGCTAGATGGTCCTTGTATAGAGTTATGGGCAAATTGCATCACAAAAAGAGCCTTGGTAAAGTGGCCAGGGTGGCGCCACTAGGCTCCAAAAAAGGTGGCGTGTGGAGCTTTGAGGGAGGCATAGGATCGATTCCCTGTGTTGACAAATAGATGCATTTATTTTTAAGTGCAGGAGGGGTAGTGTTGGAGTCCAGGTGGATTCTGCTAAATGAGAGTTTGGATCAGTCCAAACTCTTGGATTAAGGTGTGATAAGGGGAGAGATTTAAGGGATTAGGAGAGAGGATAGGAGTTAGCCGAATTTTGGGAATTGAAGGGGGAAAAATCGGCAGAGGGTTATGAGGTTAGTATTTCGGCACCTAGGGTATTGAGTGGTGTCGTTCCTTTCTGCTCAGGCACTACAAGGGTTTTCTTTTTCTCTCTTTTCCTCTCTAGCCGAAACTTTCACCTATCCTGTTCTTCTTTCTCTATTTCCTTCTCCAAAGCCTTCCATCAAACCTGCTATTCATCAGCACCTTTGCCGAAGTCGCAAAAGCCGAAATCCTATGATCACTGCTTGTGCCGATTTCTTCAAAGCCAGGTCCTTCTATGTTCTTTTGTTTTTATTAAATCTAAGATTATCTTTTCTTAATCCTAGATACCTGACGGCAATTCTACTTCAAGGTCATAGCCTCATATCGTCATCTCCTTCACCACCCAAAAGCCGAAAGTACCATTGGTTTAGGGGCTTATAGCCGAAACTTCTTCAACCCTTGGAGTCGAGTTCTACCGTCATTTGAAAGATAAATCTACACCAGATTGCATGGAGATCAAAAAGGAGTAAGGCGTAAGTGTTCATCATCTCAGATCTGGTCCTATTTTACAAAGTTAGGAAAAGCCGAAGTCCCTAAAATCTAGGGAGGCTGTCGATTTGGGCATGTGGCTCTAAGGGTTTTTAACTGACATTTTCTGTCAATGATTAGTGTCTTCTTAAGTGTTGGATTGAAGGCGTGGGCTGTTGGAGCAATCGGATTCGGAGCTAGCTATCGATTTTGGCAAAAAGGTAAGGTTTCAAAGGCTTTTAGGGACATGGTTCGATCATGGATAAGTAGGTTGTGGGTTTAGTGATTATGGTTGGTAAATAATAACTGTGCTAATCAATTGTAGGACATCGGAAGAGATCTTAGTAGCAGTCGTCGCGAATCAGGTGTGTATCGAACACCCTTTCTTAGTTCAATTCGGCAAAAGCCGAAATGCCGAAATTCCGGCATTTCATGGGCTTGTGAGTATGCGAATGCTCTCAAAGATGTAGAGTAATTGTTAGATCTAGCACCGCAAGGTGGTAAGTAAGTCTGTGTGACGTCTTAACGTACTTCGAAAAAAGAGGGCCTCGATGGGCCAAAACTGGGCCCAATGGGCTTACGGACCAATATGGGTAAGAGATGGGCAAAGTAGCATGTTAGTTAGATGGTGGAACCAAATTGCATAAACCTGCTAAAAATTACTGTAGTAGCTTGTGTAGTTGCGTAAGTACAAAATTGCCCCTAAAGAGCATAATTACCGAAATACCCCTAGGGTTTAAATTGGCTAAACTGCATGATTGATTAATACTGTATTGTACATGATATGCTTTATTAATATCTGTTGCATGGGATTGGGCTATTGATGGAGGAAGTATTGAAAGTGGTTCATCCACGTACTGGAGGCTTTGCCTCAACTTACTAATATTTGAGCAGCGTTGCTGCAACTGTGGAGTGTAGGGCTGGGTGGGTTGAGATATTCCCCACATGGAGTGTAGGGCTGGTACGTGGCAGTGTAGCGGTTGGTGGGTTGAGTAGTCTCGCCAGATGGGTTTGCATGCATTACTACTATTGTTACTTATGTTACTGTACTGGGCCTATGGGCCACACTGTTATGTTAAAAAGGGCTAAGGCCTTGCTACTGTGTTCTGAAAAGGGCTTTGGTCCACTGTGTACTGTTATCTGAATGGGGCTTAGGCCCAACGGGCTCGAGCTGATTTGGGCTTTGGATGGGTTTCTGTATACACTGAGTTTTCCCAAACTCACCCCTTTTTCTTCCATCCTTGCAGGTGAGCCCTAGTTGGTGGACTTGGAGCTGGGCGGGATTCGGAGTGGCCACACGTTATCTGCAAATTCGTTTTCTTCTGGTGAATTAGATTTTCCATATTTTCGTTTATGGTTTTGGGTTTTTTTTGTAATAAGGCCGCTAATTATTTTTATGGTTTGGGTTGTTTCTTTATTATTTAATTCTATTATGTTAAAACTGATCTATGATAACTAACGAAATAGATTAGCTCTAGGACGCGTTTTCAAAAACATTAAGTGATTTCAAAATAACACGAATATGAGTAAGACTTCCGCTAAGCAAACGTTTTCAACCTTAATCATTTTCTTAAGATGGACCTACCAAACAGTTTTCTCAAAATTATACGAGATGTTAGAGTGTGGCAATGGCGGTGTGCATGTCTAGGATTGGATCTGAAGGGAGCTTGGTACTTAAGCAGTCCGACGGACTCACCTCCTCTTCTTCCTGGTTTCTTACCTGGTGCACAGCTTCCATTCACTTTAACCTACTTTTAAAAGTGTCTTTTGCAACACCAACTAAGTTTTCCAACTAAGTAATACGAAATGTTTTGAACGCTTCGATGTGGCGCATCAGATCCGGTCATAACGTCTAGGCCGGGTTTGGGTTGTTACATTTAGTGGTATCAGAGCCTGGTTGTAACAACTCGGCTGTGGATCGGGTCCGAAAATCTTTTCAAAAAAAAAACTTAGGCCTAAGAAGGGTATTTTTGGAAATGGTAAGTTTTTCAAAGAATGTTTAAGTTTTTCTATTGTTAAACAGGGTTAAATCAATATTTTTAAAATAAAGGTGTTTTCAAATGAAATCTTTTTATTTTTGGTAAACAAAAACATGGGTTTTTTATGGACTGATAAAGAAGTGGCACACTGAATCCCCGGCACCAAGTCTGTAAGTGTTCTTTTTCTGCTTTAAATATTTATATGGAACTGGACTTGAAATAATACTGTAGATAGTACTGAGCCTTAGAGATAGTGCTATTGATAAGGTAATATTAGGGCTACAAAACTGGGACCGTAACTAAATTGTGATTGCACAAAAATAACTCTGAAACTCTATTTGATCATAAGACATTCTGTAATAAACAGTGGAACCAATAAACTAATGTCATAAAATTCGTAAACAGATAAATCGTTATGAGTACAAGGGTTACTCGGGGAAGAGGCTGTGGTCGAGGCCGAGGTAGCACTCAAGCTGGATCTGCGTCATCTGAACACATGCCAGCTGGCAAGGTACGTCCACCACCGGTTAATGAAAATGGGCTGTAGACTGGGCCGCAGGGGATGACGCTCTGTCTCAGGCCATGTTGAGGGTTTTGGAAAGGGTGGCCGGAGCTAACATCGGGCCCATGAACAGGGGGTCCATTTCTGAACGCCTTCAGGCCAACGGAGCTGAGATTTTTAGGGGCGTATCTGGAGTGGCCCCAAATGTGGCTGAGTACTGGTTGGAAGCCACGGAGTGGATCATGGATGACCTGGACTGCTCAGTAGAACAGAAGTTGAAAGGGGCGGTGTCGTTGCTGCGGGATGAAGCATATTAGTGGTGGATTACTGTGAGAGAGGGTACCCCAGCTGAGAGGGTAACATGGGAGCTATTCAAACAGACCTTTAAGACAAAATATGTTGGAGCTAGCTATGTGGACGCATGCAGAAAGGAGTTCTTGAATCTGACTCAGGGAAATAAGACCATTGCTGAATATGAGGCGAGGTTTTCTGTGGGGATTTGATGGAGTTACCGCTTGCAGAATTCGATTTGATACTAGGGATGGATTGGTTGACCAAGCATAAGGCAACTTTAGATTGTGCAGCTAAGAGGATGGTGTTAAGGACTGTCAATGATGAAGAGGTAATGATTATTGGAGCACGGAGGGATTACTTAGCCAATGTAGTATCGGCGTTGAGGGCTGAGAAACTGTTGCGCAAGGGGTGCGAGGCATATCTGGCTGTGGTAAGCCAAGCTAAAACTGAGGATCTGACTGTAGAGACCATCAGAACTGTTAGGGAATTCCGAGATGTTTTTCCAGAAGAGCTTCCTGGATTACCTCTGAATCGGGAAGTTGAGTTTGGAATCGATTTGTTGCCTGGAACAGCTCCAGTATCTATTGCACCCTATAAGATGGAACCGAAGGAGTTAGTGGAACTGAAGGCTCAAATTCAAGAGTTGTTAGATAGAGGCTTCATTAGGCCTAGTGTGTCTCCTTGGGGAGCACCGGTCCTGTTTGTGAAGAAAAAGGACGGAACGATGCGCATGTGCATCGATTATCGCCAGTTGAACAAACTGGCGATTAAGAATAAGTATCCACTGCCAAGGATTGACGATCTGTTCGATCAACTGAGGGGAGCTTTGGTATTCTCCAAAATCGATATTCGTTCTGGATACCATCAGCTAAGGGTAAAAGAAGGGGATATTCATAAAACAGCATTTCGAACTCGATATGGACATTATGAGTTTGTGGTCATGCCGTTTGGGCTGACGAATGCACCTGCAGCTTTTAGGGATCTGATGAACCGAGTATTCCAACCTTACTTGGATCGGTTCGTAGTCGTCTTTATCGACGATATCCTGGTATACTCTGAAACGGAGGCGAAGCATGATGAGCATCTCCGTATTGTGCTGCAAGTGTTAAGGGAAAAGGAGCTCTACGTGAAATTCAGCAAGTGTGAATTCTGGTTGAAGGAGGTAACCTACTTAGGGCATGTGGTCTCTGCCGAGGGGATTAAGGTGGATCCTCGTAAAATTGAAGCAATTCTGGAATAGAAGCCACCTAGGTCAGTATCGGAAATTCAGAGTTTTCTAGGGTTAGCAGGTTACTACAGAAGGTTTGTGGAGGGTTTCTCGGTAATGGCGGCACCCTTGACAAAACTCATAAGGAAAGGAGTACCATTTGTCTGGACCGAGAAATAGCAAAAAGCTTTTGATCGGTTGAAAAAGGTATTGACCGAAGCGCCAGTGTTGATTCAACTGGTGTCTGGGAAGGACTTTACTGTATACAGCGATGCATCGCATGTGGGGTTAGGTTGCGTACTGATGCAAGAGGGCAAGGTGGTCGCCTATGCATCGCGACAGCTTAAGGCTCATGAGGTGAATTACCCTACGCATGATTTGGAGCTAGCAGCGGTGATTTTTGCGTTAAAAATTTGGAGACACTACTTATATGGGGAAAAGTGCATCATATACACAGATCATAAGAGCCTAAAGTATTTGTTGACTCAGAAGGAGTTGAACCTTAGGCAACGAAGATGGGTGGAGTTGCTTAAAGACTACGACTGTTCGATAGAGTACCACCCAGGAAAGGCTAATATGGTGGCGGATGCGTTGAGTCGAAGGGTTGTTACTGATTTGAGAGCCTTGTTCACACGATTAAGTTTGTACGACGATGGAAGCTTGTTGGCAGAACTGCAAGTAAGGCCTACTTGGACTGAGCAGATTAAGGAAAAATAGTTGAAGGATGATTCATTAGCTCTTCGGTTCCAGCAAGTTAAGAGTGGTGAGAACGAGGATTTTGGGTTGAACAGTGAAGGAGTTCTGTGCTTTCGTGGAAGGGTTTGTATTCCAAAGGACCCTGAATTGAGGCAGTTAATTCTAAAAGAGGCTCATGGTGGACTCTGTGCCATGCATCCTGGAGGGAATAAGTTATATCGAGACTTGCGAAAGGTGTACTGGTGGCCCGGATTAAAACGAGAGGTGACTGAATTTGTTGGGAAATGTCTGACGTGCCAGCAGGTTAAGACTGAGCACCAATTGCCTTCGGGATTATTACAACCTGTGAAAATTCCGCTATGGAAGTGGGAAAGATTTACAATGGACTTTGTGAGTGGGTTACCTTTGACACCCACCAAGAAAGATTCGGTGTGGGTGGTTGTGGATAGGTTAACAAAATCTGTTCATTTCATACCTGTTCGTACCGACTACTCACTGCAAAAGTTGGCCAAGTTATATGTGGCGGAGGTAGTGCGACTGCATGGGGTGCCAGTGTCGATAATTTTTTATCAAGACCCTAGGTTTACATCTCGGTTTTGGTGAAAGTTACAGGAAGCGTTGGGTACACAATTGGATTTTAGCACTGCTTTTCACCCACAGACAGATGGACAGTCAGAAAGGGTTATTCAGGTTCTGGAAGATATGTTGAGAGGTTGTATCATTGATTTTTGTGGAAGTTGGGAGGACTACTTACCATTGGCGGAGTTTGCTTACAATAACAGCTATCAAGCAAGTATTCAGATGGCACCATATGAAGCGCTTTATGGGCGAAGATGTCGTACGCCGACGTGTTGGACAGAGTTGGGTGAACAACGAGTGCTTGGACCGGAATTGGTGGCAGACACTGAAAGCAAGGTTAAGCTGATAAGGGATCGGTTAAAGGAGGCATCCGATAGACAGAAGTCGTATGCGGATCTTAAGCGCAAAGAGATTGAGTTCGCTGTTGGGGATATGGTTTTCTTGAAGGTTTCCCCTTGGAAGAAAATTTTGAGATTTGGTAAGAAGGGTAAGTTGAGCCCACGGTTTATTGGGCCTTACCGAATTGTTAAGCGGGTTGGACCAGTGGCTTATCAGCTAGAGTTACCACCAGAACTGCAGCGTATCCACGACATTTTTCATGTATCCATGCTGAGGAGGTATCGATTTGACCCAACACATATCATACCAATCGCAGAAATCGAGGTACAGTCAGATTTAACTTTCGAAGAGGAACCTGTGCAAATACTTGATCGTGACGTCAAGGTGTTGAGAAGGAAATCAGTTCCACTAGTGAAAGTACTTTGGAGGAACCATGGCAAAGAAGAAGCTACTTGGGAGACTGAGGAGGCTATGCGTCAACAGTACCCTAAATTGTTCTAATAAGGTAAAATTTCGAGGTCGAAATTTCTTTAAGGAGGATAGAGTTGTAACATCCTGATTTTCGGATTTATTCGCGGTTTTCAATATTTTGTAAAGATTTTAAAATTTTGTATTCAGATGTGAAATTAATATTTTGAGTAGGTAAATGGGCTTATAGAAGGCCCATGTGTTGGCCAAAACCCAGTTGAAGTTTTGAATTTTTGGACTTAGGAGTTAGGGGTTCTGGCTAGATGGTCATTGTATAGAGTTATGGGCAAATTTCATCACAAAAAGAGCCTTGGTAAAGTGGCCAGGGTGATGCCACTAGGCTCCAAAAAAGGTGGCGTATGGAGCTTTGAGGGAGGCATGGGATCGATTCCCTGTGTTGACAAATAGATGCATTTATTTTTAAGTGCAGGAGGGGTAGTTTTGGAGTCCAAGTGGATTCTGCTAAAGGAGAGTTTGGATCAGTCCAAACGCTTGGATTGAGGTGTGATAAGGGGAGAGATTTAAGGGATTAGGAGAGAGGTTAGGAGTTAGCCGAATTTTGGGAATTGAAGGGGGAAAATCGGCAAAGGGTTATGAGGTTAGTATTTCGGCACCTAGGGTATTGAGTGGTGCCGTTCCTTTCTGCTCAGGCCCATAAGGGTTTTCTTTTTCTCTCCTTTCCTCTCTAGCCGAAACTTTCACCTATCCTGTTCTTCTTTCTCTACTTCTTTCTCCAAAACCGTTCATCAAACCTGCTATTCATCAGCACCTTTGCCGAAGTCGCAAAAGCCGAAATCCTGTGATCACTGCTTGTGCCGATTTCTTCAAAGCCAGGTCCTTCTATGTTCTTTTGTTTTTATTAAATCTACGATTATCTTTTCTTAATCCTAGATACCTGACGGCAATTCTACTTCAAGTTCATAGCCTCATATCGTCATCTCCTTCACCACCCAAAAGCCGAAAGTACCATTAGTTTAGGGGCTTATAGCCAAAACTTCTTCAACCCTTGGAGTTGAGTTCTACCATCGTTTGAAAGATAAATCTGCACCAGATTACGTGGAGATCAAAAAGGAGTAAGGGGTAAGTGTTCATCATCTCAGATCTGGTCCTATTTTACAAAGTTAGGAAAAGCCGAAGTCCCTAAAATCTAGGGAGGCTATCGATTTGGGCATGTGGCTCTAAGGGTTTTTAACTGACGTTTTATGTCAATGATTAGTGTCTTATTAAGTGTCGGATTGAAGGCGTGGGCTGTTGGAGCAATCGGATTCGGAGCTAGCTATCGATTTTGGCAAAAAGGTAAGGTTTCAAAGGCTTTTAGGGACATGGTTCGATCATGGATAAGTAGGTTGTGGGTTTACTGATTATGGTTGGTAAATAAGAATTGTGCTAATCAATTGTAGGACATCGCAAGAGATCTCAGTAGCAGTCGTTGCGAGTCAGGTGTGTACAGAACACCCTTTCTTAGTTCAATTCGGCAAAAGCTGAAATGCCGAAATTCCGGCATTTCATGGGCTTGTGAGTATGCGAATGCTCTCAAAGATGTAGAGTAATTGTTAGATCTAGCACCGCAAGGTGGTAAGTAAGTTTGTGTGACGTCTTAACGTACTTCGAAAAAAGAGGGCCTCGATGGGCCAAAACTGGGCCCAATGGGCTTACGGACCAATATGGGTAAGAGATGGGCAAAGTAGCATGTTAGTTAGATGGTGGAACCAAATTGCATAAAACTGCTAAAAATTACTATAGTAGCTTGTGTAGTTGCGTAAGTACGAAATTACCTCTAAAGAGCATAATTACTGAAATACCCCTGTGGTTTAAATTGGCTAAACTGCATGATTGATTAATACTGTATTGTACATGATATGATTTATTAATATCTGTTGCATGGGATTGGGGTATTGATGGAGGAAGTATTGAAAGTGGTTCATCCACGTACTGGAGGCTTTGCCTCAACTTACTGATATTTGAGCAGCGTTGCTGCAACTGTGGAGTGTAGGGCTGGGTGGGTTGAGCTATTCCCCACATGGAGTGTAGGGCTGGTATGGGGCAGTGTAGCGGTTGGTGGGTTGAGTAGTCTCCCCAGATGGGTTTGCATGCATTACTACTATTGTTACTTATGTTACTGTACTGGGCCTATGGGCCACACTGTTATGTTAAAAAGGGCTAAGGCCTTGCTACTGTGTTCTGAAAAGGGCTTTGGTCCACTGTGTACTGTTATCTGAATGGGGCTTATGCCCAATGGGCTCGAGCTGATTTGGGCTTTGGATGGGTTTCTGTATACACTGAGTTTTCCCAAACTCACCCCTTTTTCTTCCATCCTTGCAGGTGAGCCCTAGTTGGTGGACTTGTAGCTGGGCGGGATTCGGAGTGGCCACACATTTTCTGCAAATTCGTTTTCTTCTGGTGAATTAGATTTTCCATATTTTCGTTTATGGTTTTAGGTTTTTTTTTTGTAATAAGGCCACTATTTATTTTTATGGTTTGGGTTGTTTCTTTATTATTTAATTCTATTATGTTAAAACTGATCTATGATAACTAACGAAATAGATTAGCTCTAGGACGCGTTTTCAAAAACATTAAGTGATTTCAAAATAACACGAATACGAGTAAGACTTCCGCTAAGCAAAGGTTTTCAACCTTAATCATTTTCTTAAGATGGACCTAACCAAACGGTTTTCTCAAAATTATATGAGATGTTAGAGTGTGGCAATGGCGGTGTGCATGTCTAGGATTGGATCCGAAGGGAGCTTGGTACTTAAGCAGTCCGACGGACTCACCTCCTCTTCTTCCTGGTTTCCTACCTGGTGCACAGCTTCCATTCACTTTAACCTACTTTTAAAAGTGTCTTTTGCAACACCAACTAAGTTTTCCAACTAAGTAATACGGAATGTTTTGAACGCTTCGATGTGGCACATCAGATCCGATCATAACGTCTAGGCTGGGTTTGGGGTTTTACATATTTAACATACAAACTTACCTCGATTACAAAAATGACCAAAAGGATATATTCGTCAGTTCCTTTATTTTTCCCCTGATCTAGACCCGAACTTTATTTTTCTTGATCTATAATACCACATTTAACTTATTTAATCATCACATTGTTTAATTCAGCCCAAAAACATATTATGGAGAAATTTACATTTTTGCCCTAACTTTTCAACATTTTACAATTTAGTCCCTAGGCTCGTAAAATGAATTTCATTCAATTTTATCACAACCTAAGCCTAGACGGTTGTTGTTTGTAGTCATAAAAGCCTACGTTTTTCATTTATTCACACTTTTCTACACATTTTATAGACTTTCACAAATAAGTCCTTATTTGACTTTTTACCGAAAATCACTTTACAAAAGTCGTTTAACAAACAACAAACATGCATTTTCTACCATCAAACATCAAAATACACACATATTCATCATGGATCAAATTTTATACTTTAATTTTCTTTCAAATTAGTCCTTGAAATAGCTAAATCAAGTTACAACAATCTCAAAAATGTAAAAATCATTAAAAACAGGACAAGAACGGACTTACTATTGAGCTTGGAAGCTTGGCGAAAAACCCTAGCTATGGCTTCTCCTAAATTTCAGCTATGGAGAAAGAAGATGGACAAAATTTTGCCTTTCTTTACTTATTAGTCCATTTAATAACCAATTTACTAAAATGCCCTTAATGCATAACTTAAAATTTTTACCTAGCCATGTCCATTTTTGTCCATCTTAAGGTATAACGGTCTAATTACCATTTAAGGACCTCCAACTTAAAAATTCATAACAATTAGACACCTTTAACTTATAGAATTCAAGTTTTGCACCTATTGCAATTTAGTCCTTCTAGTCAAATTGGGCACTCAGTCAATAAAATTTCTAAATGAAATTTTCACAAAATTATTCTATCATGTTGTAGACCTTAAAGAAATAATAAAATAAATAATTCTACTTCAGATTCGTGGTCCCGAAACCACTATTTTGATCTGACCCAAAAACGGGCTGTTACTAATTGTACCTAAAATAGTCATCTAAAATGCAATAAAAACCCTTACCAGCTAATCGATCTAATATTTGATCAATGAAAGACAATGGAAAATGGTCTTTCCTTGTGGCTTTGTTTAGCTTGCGATAGTCTATACATACTCGCCATCTCGTGACAGTTCATGTAGATATAAGCTCATTATTATCGTTACTGACCACGGTGACACCTCCCTTCTTTGGCACACATTAGACTAGACTCACCTAAGAGCTATCTAAGATTGGGTAGATAACAACAGCATCCAACCATTTGATTATCTCCTTTTTCACCACCTCCTTAATAATGGGGTTTAACCTCCTTTGCTGCTCAATAGAATTGGCATGGAAATTTTTCAGCAAAATTTTGTGTATGCAGATTGTGGGGTTGATTCCTTTAATATATGTGATTGTCCATCCTAATGCTTTTTTGAATTTCCTAAGTACATCTAACAATTGAACCTTTTGCTCATAAGTCAGCTCAGTAGATACAACCACATGCAATATATTATCCTTCCCCAAATAAGCGTACTTTAACTGTGCAAGTAGATGGTTCAACTCTAACATGAGTGGTTCTTCTATGGACAGTTTAATAGGGTTGAAGGTTCAAGTAGATAAATCTAATATGTCAAACCTCTTTCTAGGTCTATCGACAATTAGTTTGGATGTCAGCAACTGCTTGTGGTGTCCTAATGGCCCTTCATAATCAATATCACTAGAATCCAATTCACTATTCTCTTTGTCATCATATTTTTTTTTAAATTCCACTTCCACAATAGAGTTTAACAATATGACAACATGGCACTCTTCTATATCATCAACACATTTCAGAGCCTGGAAAACATTAAAAGTGATTTTTTGAAAGTTCACCCATATAGTTGACTCACCCTTTTGAACATCAATCATAGTCCTACCTATTGCAAGAAAAGGTCTATCCAAAATAATAGGCACATCTTTGTCAGCTTCACAGTCTAATACAATGAAATCAGCAGGGAAAATGAATTTATCTACCCTTACCAGGACATCTTCGATTTTACCTTCTAGGTGTGCATATGATCGATCTACCATTTGCAGAGTCATAATAATAGGTTTACTTCACCAATTCCCAGCGTTTTGAACATAGACATGGACATAAAGTTTATGCTCACTCCTAAATCGCACAAGGCCTTCACAACATATTGGTTACCAATTGAGCAAAGGTATTGTGAAGTTTCCTGGGTCCTTCAACTTTGGAAGCAATTTATTTGTTAGCATAGCAGTGCACCCTTCAGTGAGTGCGGTTGTTTCTAATTCTCCCATTCGTCTCTTCCTTGAAAGTATGTCTTTCATAAACATGAAATAGTTGGGAATTTGCTCCAAAGCTTCCACCAAAGGTATATTGATGTGAATTCGCTTAATGACATCCAAGAATCACCTGAATTGTTGGTCTTGTTAGTGATTCTGAAATCGTTGGGGAAATAGTAGGGTGGGCGAACTTCATGTTGCAGTGGTTGTTTTGCCCAAACATTGTGTTCAGTAGTGCTATTTGAGCTTGCTTTAGCATTGCTTGGTCCAGTTTTCTCATTTGTGGTGCTCTTCTTGTGTTGTTCAAGAATTTTTCTTTGATCAGATTTTGAATTCGATGTTTTAGCAACAACACTCTTGAAAAATCTATCTAGCTGTGTGGCACTTCTAAGAGTGATTGCTTTATAATGTTATTTCCTATGTGGTCTTGCATTCTCGGTATCACTAGGCAAAGTTCCTTGTGTTCTTGAGTTCAAAGCAGAAGCTATTTGTCCTACTTGGTTCTCTAAAGCTCGTAAAGATGACGCTTGGCTCTGGATCATAGCATCGTTCTTGGCCATATACTCCTTCAATAGAGATTCAAATATAATAATTTAACATAAATTAAAATAAAAAATTATTGATTGATGCATAAGAAGTTTTTTTATTTTTTATGTATGATTTAAAATACATGTTTAGGGTTTATGATTACCCTTCTTGAGAATTTTGTCGTTAAAATTTAAATTTACATTTTTTCTTGAGTATACAATTTATCTTACCATTACACAAACACTTATGGATGTAATTTGACAATTATATTTTAATTCTTTTTTATCTTATTATTAGTAAACCGTGGCTCCTAACACCCTTATTCACTATGCCCATTGACATGACCATCAATTGATTGCTTCAAAGGATTGGCGTTGGGGAGAAAAATTCGGTTTTGCTAAGTTTCCTTGAGACCGCTCGTTGGCCTTACATCAGCCCAACAACGATTGAAAAATTTGTATACACTAATTTTTCTCTCATTACCTCAAAACCCGAAACATTTGACACCAATTTCTCCATAAAATTCTCTCTTCCTCAATTCCTTTCCTCTTCATCTGCCTTTCCCCAACGCCTACATTATCTCTAGAAACTAATTAACATCTGAATTCCCTTAGACTTTTGCCCAGGCACCAAACAAGCATTATTTCCAATCTCTCGAAACAACATGGCCTTCCCTAATCTTGTCCTCCTTTTCACACTATTTTCGTTCCTCTTACTCTTTCGCTCAACAGAATCAAAGCTATCCGCCGATTACTACAACAAAACATGCCCTAAGTTTCAGAACATAATGCAGACAATCCTAGCAGAAAAGCAACTCAGTGCCCCAACAACCGCCGCAGCTACCCTCCGTGTCTTCTTCCATGACTGTTTTGTTAATGGCTGCGATTCCTCCTTGCTTATTGCCTCCAACGCCTTCAACAAATCAGAGCGCGACGCTAACGTTAATCTATCAGTTGCTGGAGATGCCTTCGACCTTATTACTCGTGTCAAGACTGCTCTTGAGCTTGAATGCCCTGGCGTTGTTTCCTGCTCAGACATTCTCGCCATTTCAGCTAGAGACCTTGTTGTAACGGTAGGAGGTCCGTTCTATGAAGTAGTTTTGGGGAGAAAAGACAGCAGGGAATCTAATCCCTCGATGGTTGATAAAAACCTTCCGAAAGCTTTAACACCCATGAATGAGTTGCTTTCTCTCTTCTCTTCCAAAGGGTTCTCAGCAGAAGAAATGGTTGCTCTTGTGGGTGCACATACCATTGGTTTCTCTCACTGTAAAGAGTTCGCCAATCGTATATTCAACTTCAGCAAGACTTCTGAGTTTGACCCAGCCTATAGTCCTGTTTTCGCACAAGGGTTAAGGAAACTTTGCGCTAATTATACCAAATCTCCAGCAATGTCAGCTTTCAACGATGTGTATACCCCAGGGAAGTTTGATAACATGTATTACAAGAATTTACAAAATGGATTAGGGTTGTTGTCATCTGACCAGGCGATGGTGACTGACAATAGGACTAAGCCATTTGTGGACCGGTTTGCTGCAAACGAGACTGCGTTTTTTGATATGTTCGCTCGTTCGATGGAGAAGTTAAGCGTTTATAAAGTCAAGGAAAATAATGATGGGGATGTAAGACGCAGATGCGATCAGTTTAATACACTTCAGGTTTGATGAGAGATATAAGTTGCGCAGATAGATAATGAAACAAGATTTTCTTTTTTCTTCGTTCATACAACATGATTTATGTAGTCCAAAAATATTGCATTTTAATCTTTTAAGAAACTATTTTTCAAAAAATAAAAATAAAAAAATCTTGTAATAAAGTGTGAGCATTGTCATGCTTATATTCTTAGGTATTTTTTTGGTTCAACATTCTCAACATGTTTTCTAGTTTCAAAGTCAGTCATCCCCCTATCTAAAGTAGACAACTGAAGATTCACATTTCGAAAATCCTAATAATTATAAGGAAATCAAATTTCTCAACGATCACCCCCTCTTTTCTCTGCAAAAACTCAAAAGGTCGATGATCAAACATCAAAGCAATCACACCACAATGCATTAACGTGTAGCCTCTCCTTATTTTTTCTCTTTCTTATTGAAGAACTCTATAAAATTTTAGAATATCATATTTCACTATAATCTTTGTCTTCATGCTTAGAAATCATATCAAAATTTGATTCTAGATATGTCGAGCTAGCATTGTTTAGCTTTCGAGCATATTTCCAACATTTTATGATTTTCCCAAGCAAAGTTGATAGCTCTATTATGTTACTTTCTTAAATCATCATTAATACTTACATGGTACCAAGCAATCGATTAACTAAATGCAATTAAGTATGTGCATTAGGAGAAGTAAAAGAAGAATATTATTTGGTACAAATTATAGTTTCTCTTAGTAAAAGAACAAGTTTTAGATTTTGTTTTTTAGTCTATTAAAGTTTTTTACGATTTGTTTTCGGTTAATAAACAATAATGGTCTGTTTAATTCACTGAAAATGATTTTCGAAAATTGATTTTTAAAAAATAATTTACATTCTTGGAAAAGTTAATATTTTGGTGTTTGGATGAATCTATTTAACATATTCTCTATTGGTTGACTGATTTCTTAAAAATATTTCATAAAAGTTGTTTTCAATAAAACAAACATACATTTGATATTTTCTTATATTTTCATTGTTTAATTGAGTTTATTTTATATCTATAAATTTATATTTTACATTGTTTTTGCATATATTAAAAATATTTTGTTAAATTCATGTTCATTACAACGTCATTTTTTTGGTTACATGACTACCAAGTGAGTATTTTTTATTTAAAAATGTGACATCAACAAAATTGATAAAAAGGTTTAACAATTCAACAATTGGACTAGATTTCCAAATTTGAAAAGTACAGAGACTAAATTACAAATTTGTAAAAAGTACATAGACTTATGACATATTTTAACCTTAATACTACAAAACATTAATTATTAATATATTTATAATTGTAATAAATATTTATTATTAAAATATTAATATTGAATAATTTCAATAATATATGAAGAAAAATTATTTTAAATTTTATTATTAAAATAAAATTGAAATTAATAGATTATATTATTTATATTAATAATTTATTGTATGACTAAATATAAATAATTAAATATGTATGTTTAATAATATTGAAAAACATAATATTTTATATTGATATTTTTAATAATTTTAAATATTTTTGAAAATAAAAATAATATTTATTATTAATATAATAATATTAAATTTTATTTAATTTAATTTTTATATAAAAATAAAATTACCTATAGAGGAGCTCTTTTCCGGAAATTGAGTTATTTTACATTGACATGTAAGTCATTTTTCATTGACCAAATTGTTTTATTTGAAGCAAACTTAGTAAAATGTATAAAACAGTGGAAAATGTATAAAATATTTTTCGTAAAATCTTTTACATATAAACAAACAAACTAAATGTTATGACTAGATTTCAGAAACGTTATGACTAGATTTCAAAAGCTACATCAATTTCGTAGAAATGATTTGAGAGACAATATGTTCTAAAACATTTTTCAGAAAAAAGACATTATTTATCTTTGATAGAAATTTCAAAAATGAAATTAATTAATAAAACATGTTCAATTTAAGTAAGTTTTTGCAAATAGATTATGTTGTTTCTTTTAGTAGTACAAAGAAAAAGGATTTCATATCAATTCTGAAATGTTCTATTTTAAAAAATAGACAGCAAACTGAATAATACTTTTGAAAACTTTATTTTTAAATTAGTTTAGAAATTAAGATTTATCAATTTAAGTTTTTAAATCAATGGTTTAAGCATTTTAAAATTTAAAGTTTATACATGCATTCCAAATATCATATCGAGTTCTCATGCATAATTACAATAGCAAAACAAACCAATGTTCATAATCCAAAACAATCTCAAAAGAGCTTTAAATACTTTAAAATAAATTTGAGAATCTCTTCTAATTAGTGCATCCAAGTCATATCCTTAAGTATTATCTGAAAAATTTTAAGAAACTAGAAAGAGTGAGCTAATAAGCTTAATGTGTGTTTTAATCAAGCTTAAATAACATAAGAAATTACTTTAAATATATCAAAAATATTATTAACCACATAATAATCAAACATGCAATCTTTATGTGCATGATTATGATATATGTTTTGTAAAATTTCCTACCCATGATGAATTTGTTAACTGAAATTCATCATTTTTACACATAAAGAAAGAATTAGAAAACTGAAATTGTACTATAAAAAGAAAAATAAGATGAATTAAAAAAGATAGAAAATAAGTGATAAAAAATATAATAATTACCAACGGTGTCAAAAATGATGAACGTTGATGAACCACTCCAAGATGAGGAGAAGAAATGGTAATATAGAGATTAAAATAGTAGGAGAATGATTTATATTAAGAATAAAAAAGTAATATTGTTTCGAAAAAATAAAAGAAAAAAGAATGGATGATTTTCGAAATAAAGAAAAGAAAGAAGAAGAAAAGCTATGGAAGAAAATAGTGTTTCAATGTGGTGCAAGAGTGGTAGTCTGGTGGTGCTAAGGTTGTGGTATTGTAGTTCAATAGTGGTGATTTAATGAAATAGAGGTGGATGATAAGTGGTGATTCAATTTGTTAAAAGTAAAATGAAGCAAGGAAATGAGAAGATCAAGGATGAGTAACCAAATTTGGGTGGTACAAGGTGGTGAAAAGGGAAAAGAAAACAGAGAAAAGATGTAACACCCTATACAAGGTGGCCAAATTGTGTAGTAACTTGTGCCTGTGTAACTTTGGGTCACATGACCATCTTGCTAGGTTGTGTAACTCTCTGAGACCATGTGGACAAACCTGTACCAAAAATCAAAGAGGTCACATGGTCGTGTCATGCAACCATATGGGGCACACGGATGTGTCACAGATCATGTCCCAAGTTGTGTACCCAAGAACACCTTCAAACATAAGCCATTTCACATACCAAAACTTAGACTCCAAGCTATGCGTTAATAAATTTTCAAAGGTATTAAAAAATACAAAGAAAAGTACTTAAAAAATAAAATAATAAATCTGAATTTAAACATGTTTCTTATTAATGTATCTAATATCTCATTATTTATCTAAGACTTAAAACATATTTCTTCCCCTCTCTTTTTTGTCCACCACTTTGCTCCTCCCCGTTTTCTTTTTTCTTCTTCCATTCACCACGTAAATCATCATTTCTTCTCATTTCTCCACCACTCTACCAGCACATAAGGCCGCTGCACCTCCACCTCACCACCATCTCTCCTTCGCCACTTCTGTTGTCGTCTTGTCGCCGTCATCATTGACTACCACCCAAAATTTCTTGATTTTCTTCTTTTCTCCTCTTCATTTCAAAATTCATCTCCGTAGTCCCTCAATTTTGATTTCTATTCAGTAAAGGGTTACTTCTATTCTATTTTCTAACTTTTATTTCACATTATATTATTCTCTAATAGTGTCGAATCCTCCTCTCTAATCAACATATTGTAGGAAGTTGTTGAGCCCTATTTCCTCCGTTACTACATAAGTTTAGTCAATCCTCTGTTCTTGTTTCACTCTTGTATATTTTATACATACATATTTGATTAAGACAACACAGATTAATTCGATTTAACAATTTTATTGAATTGCTATTCAAGTCCCGAAATCCATACACCACTTGTGCTAGAGCGCGATTAGGCGATTGATTACGTAATATTTCTCCATAAAATAAGATTGAAGGATTATTTATTTGAGTAATCGTTATAATACGTATGATTGGTTAATCCATAAAGGTTCATTAAGTGATCTCATCTGTTAGAAGTTGGATCAGAGTCTTTACGATCAGATTTACAAAGGTGTGGGGATTTATTTGATAAAAATAATTAGTATTATTTAATCGACATAAAATATCTATATTTTAGAAATATTTTATTATTTTTTAATTAAGTCTCTAAGAAGTGTCATTTGGTGATTACATAAATTATTCATATGGATTAGAAAAAAAATCATCAAAGGAGGATTTCAAGTAAGTGTTCTGAAACTTTAGGTTTGTGATGAAATATGCGATTGTGTCATTTTTGTTAAAAATGTTGATGTGTGATTTCCTTACACTCATGATATATGAGATATGGCGATTTGAATATGTATGTACAATAAGCATGATATTGAATTATTGATGTTCTAATTCGCATGTTAAACATATAACAACCCATTTCGGTAAAATCGGAATAGTGGTTTCGGGACCACAGATCCGAGTCTGGAAAGAAAAATTATTTTAATATTTTTTTATGATCTACAGTATGATAATAATATTGTGTGAAAATTTCGTAAAGAAATTTTATCGATTACATATTTAATTTGATAAAAGACCAAATTGCACAAAGTGCAAGTTGAGTTCTAACAGCTAAAGGGATTAAATAGCTATAGAACTTTAAATTGGAGGTCCTTATATGATAATTAGACCATTAAAAATACTTAGTTGTTAAGGATGATGATTCATCCATGGAAAATAAAATTAAAGAAAAAGACAAAATTGGAAATATGAAAAATAAAGATGATAAATAATAAAAAGATGAAAATATCACCATTTATCATCAGCTTCCCCAAATATTTTGCATGGAAACCCTAAGAAAGAGAAAGCAAGCTTTCTTTGCCAAATTAGGTAAGTATTCAAGTCCCGCTTTTAGTAATTTTTATATTTTTGAGATCGGGACAACTTAATCTAGCTATTTTGGGGATTAATTTGTAAAGTTATCAAAGTATGAAAATTTTTCCATGGATGAATATGCTGAAATTTTGAAATTTATGGTAGAATATGAAAGGTTGTTGATAGATAAACAACTTTTACAAAGTGAATTTTGATGAAAACATGATTTAGGGACTAAATTGAAAAGTTGTAAAAATCATGGAAAAATTATGAATTTTATGAAATACATAGGCTGTAAAGATTACATGTAAAAATCGGTTAGGCCTGGAACAAGGATTAAATTGCATGAATTTTATTTTTCGAGCCTAGGGATGAAATCGGGGGAAAAACAAGGTGTTGGATTAGTTGATCTACTTTGCCGTTTTTACATTCGAGGTAAGTTCATATGTGATAAGCATTGTTATATTTGTATTTTAAATATTTTAATACTGGATAAATTGTGAATACGGCTTTGCAAACATATTCGACGACGATTCGACAAATGTGAAATCCCAGTTGAACCTTAGGAATAGATTAGGATACGAGTGACATGTCATTAGGGATTATGTGATTTGGGTGTTGGTCTGTACATTCTACCGGGGGCTGAGTTCTCTGGCATGTGTTGCGGATTCTCATCAACTTGTGTGAGCAGCATTGTGTAGCTTCATCATGACCGTCAGCTTGTGTGAGGAGACCCATTGATAGCTCGAGAGCGAGCCTTATATGTATTATGAGATTGGGATAGTTTCGGCTATATATATGGCACTTAGGGTGCAAGTTTCCTGGGTATCTGATAGTATTCCGAATGGTTCAACGGGTATATCAAAGATATGAAATGGTGAGAAATAGACAAGTATCAGTATAGGTATGTACAGAAACTACGTAAGCATTGAATCCATGGAAGTTATGAGTTTATGGTTAATTATGTGATTGAATATATGTTAACATCGTGGTTGAATGTTTTATAGTGTTTTATGTTCATATTATGAATGGTAATTGAATGATGAGCTTTGCTTATTATTATTATACGAACTTATTAAGCTTTATAGCTTACATTGTTTATTTTTCCTTGTTTTGTAGTGCAATCAAAGGTAGCTTGGATTCGAGAATTGTCAGAGACCTCATCACACTATCAAGCTATCACTTTAGTACTTTTGAATCTATGTTTTTGGGATATATGGCATGTATAGGAGCTTTGGTCATTTTGGTTTATAGTTTGGTAATGAATTTAGCCATTTGGATTGTCTTGTAAATGTGTAATGTTTGGCTTTGTATATGGCCATGAGAGTTGGCTTATTTTGACATATTTGGTGATGTATATATATGTGCATATGGCTTTAGATAGGTGTTTGATGATGGATATGTGATGCTTGTTGATAACCGGTAAATAAGGATACTAAATGGTTGATATTTGAATTTTGTATGTTTGTGAATTTAGGCCAATTAGTGCATTATTGAAAATGATCATTTAGATGATTTGAGAATATGAGATTAGCATGAAATTGAATGGCATAGTGTGGTATTTGTGTGTCTTGTATATGTTGGTATTGAAATGGCATGATTTATGTTGGTTAAGGTTGGATGAATGCCTATTTATGTCATGTTTGGTGCCATTTGGTTTGGTGTAGGTGTATGCAAAATTGGGTGGCAAGATGGCTTGGTAAATAGCCTATTTTTGTCCACACGATCAGGTTACACAGCCGTGTGTCCCCTAGTGTTGAATTAAAAATCAAGTCAGTATCCTCCACATGGCCTAGCACATGGGCGTGTGACTTGGCCGTGTGGCATAAGTTAGTATACCCTACAGGTTCGGCATGGTCTAGCACACGACCTGGCACACAAGCATGTGAGGCCATTTCATAGGGCACACAGGCTGGTCACATAGGTATGTGGTTGGTCGTGTAACCCAAGTCAGAGAGTTACACGGGGTCGGACACGGGCTAGGACACGGCCATGTGATCCCATTTCGAATGTCCACATGGCCTGTGACATAGGCATGTCTTTGGCCGTGTGTCTCACATGGCCAGGCCACACGGGAGTGTGTCTCCTGTATTTTGAAAAGTTTTCTAAGTTTTTCAACATTTTCCTGAGATATCGGTTTAGTCCCGAACTACTCCTAAAGCATGATTTGGGCCTCATAAGCTCGTATTAGGGACAATATGAATAATTTTGAATGATGTTTAATTGGAATTTGAAAATGTATGTGAAATGTATGTTTATTTGTGAAATAAGTCCGGTAATACTCTGTAACCCTATTCCGGCATTGAATACGGGCGAAGGGTGTTGCACAACTTTTGAGGATAAAAATTTTTAAGGGCGAGAGTTGTAACAACCCATTTTCGATAAAATTGAAAGAGTGGTTTTTGGACCACAGATCCGAATCTGGAAAGAAAAATTATTTTAATACTATTTTATGATCTACAGTATGATAATAATATTGTGTGAAAATTTCATATAGAAATTTTATCGATTACATGTTTAATTTGATAAAGGATCAAATTGAACAAAGCGCAAAAGTTGAGTTCTAATAGCTAAAGGAATTAAATAGCAATATAATTTTAAATTGGAGGTCCTTATATGGTACTTATATGGTCCATAGAAAATAAAATTAAAGAAAAGGACAAAATTGGAAAGATAAAATTTAAAGATGATAAATAATAAAAAGATGAAAATATCATCATTTATTATCATCTTTCCCAAATATTTTGCATGGAAACCTTAGGAAAGAGAAAGAAAGCTTTCTTGGCCAAATTAGTTAAGTATTTAAGACCCGTTTTTAATAATTTTTATATTTTTGAGATTGGGACAACTTAATCTAGCTATTTTGGGGATTAATTTGTAAGGTTAACAGAGTACAAAAATTTTTCCATGGATTAATATGCTAAAATTTTGAAATTTATGGTAGAATATGAAAGGTTGTTGATAGATAAACAACTTTTACAAAGTGAATCTTGATGAAAACATGATTTAGGGACTAAATTGAAAAGTTGTAAAAATCATGGAAAAATTCTAAATTTTATGAAGTACATGGGTTGTGAATGTTACATGTAAAAATCGGTTAGGCTTGAAACAAGGATTAAATTGCATGAATTTCATTTTCCAAGCCCAGTGACGAAATCGTCATTAATTAAAAGTTCAGGGGCAAAACAATAATTTTTTCTAAGGTGTAAATTGGACTGAATTGAGTTTAAATTGTATTAAATTCAAGTTAAATTTACTCGTATAGATCTAGATAAACCAAATTTGAAGCTAGAACGAGAAAAAGAGGAAAATGTCGAATTAGTAGATTTTACGTACACGAACATTTGTCGAGGTAAGTTCGTGGAACTAAATTGTGTATATTTATATGCTTGAATTAGATGTTTTGTATGTGAATTGTATAAATATCATATATTAATGACATTGAAAACATATCCAATAAAACCCGATAAAAGATAATGCCCAATAAATGATAAATGATAAATGATAAAAATGGCTTGAAATGAATGTGAAATGTGTTTATTTGAGTATTGTGAATATTATAAATGTATTAAATAATCACATGCCTGATAATGCCTGAAAATTGTTAAATATTGTTTGAACAAATGAAAGTCAATGGATACATTATTTTTCGTATAAATATTAAGGTTCTGTATATGTTATAGACGAGATTTAGCTAGAACGAGTAATCTTGATAAAAGCCCTCTCGATCATCCTGTTATATAGTTGCTGCGAGCATCCTGATCTGTAACACCCCTTACCCGTATCCAATGTCTGGACAGGGTTCGAGGCGTTACCTAACTTAAACATTCACAACATGCAAAACTGGGCCATAAAATTTTTCCCCAAAATTAAAACATCTCAAACACATGCATATCGTCCCTTATATAGGCCTTAGAAACCTATAACATACATTGGGGTGGTTCGGGACTAAACCAAAAACTTTGAAAATCTTTGGGCAACTTAACCAATTTTCTTGCTTTGGAGAGTCACACGCCCGTGTGGGTTGGGCCGTGTGGTCACACACGTCCGTGTGGCTTGGGACACGCCCGTGTAACTCTCTGTTTATGACATTAGCCAAACAAATTGATCCATACAGTCAAGCCACACGCCCGTGTGCTAGACCGTGTCCTCCACATGGCCGTGTCTCTGCTTGTGTGGCCAACACTTAGGCTATTTTCCAAGCCCTATGTTGTCCTTAATTCTTTCCCATACTTTACACATCATGGACCCAAATTATAACATCAATTTAATGATTAATCGACCTTGAGAAAGATTCAATTAAATAATTTGCATGTTGACTTACAAGTGTTTATTACCCAGCACTTAATCTCTAAAGATTCTAAATTTGTCCATGTTTAATCATTATCAACTCACTACCAGGCCACATATTCATTCCATGGCCATGACCACCTCGAATGGTTTTAGGGCATTCATCGTATACATGTGTTATACTAATTATTCATAGCAACCAATTATAATCACACGACATGCATTAACCCATAGCATGAATAATTAGGCTTACAAGCCATAACCATAATAAGCCACATCCCATGGCTATATACAATAGATCAATATAAGCCGATACATTTGGCTAATCATAACAACACCTAATATAAAAACTAGTCCTTATACATGCCACTCACTTGAAAGTGTTTAATACACGTATGACAACACTCTGGAGTTGATAGCTTGATAGTGTGATGCTGCCTCCGACGATCTCCAACCCCGAGCCAACCTGAGAACACTAAGGAAATGGAGAGTAGGGAGTAAGCTAAAATCTTAGTAAGTCCATACGAAAATAATAAGCATTATAACAACATGTTTCCTTAGGCAATCAACCATGATGACACTTTTACTCATATTCTGGTTAAGCTATTTTCTCGAGTCGTAGTTACTAATTTATCTGTATCTGGAGCTACAGAACTCCAAATTAAGATCCGTTAATTTTTCCTAAAACTAGACTTATTTATCTTCTTACAAGAAAATATCCAAAATTTTTGGTCCAGCCAATAAGTACAATGTATTATTCAAAGTCTCCCCTATTTTGCTGTTTGACAGCTTCGACCTTTCTTCACTAAAATTTATTTATCACATAGTACGAGACTCGGATAATGTTACCATCTTTTTTCCTTAAATTAGACTCATTAAAGATTTCAGTAATATGATTTATAACTCATAATTATTTTTTTTACAATTTCTAGTGATTTTCCCAATTCAGAATAGGGGATTCCGAACTCATTCTGACTCTGTCTCACAAGAATTCAAATATCTCATCATATGAGATTCCTTTACTAGCACCATATCCTTTATCTGAAACTAGACCCAATAAGATTTAATTTCATATTGTATTCAGTCTCTAACTCAATTTCCACTATTTTTTATGGATTTTCAAAGTCGGACTATTGTTGCTGTCCAAAACTGTTTTAGTGCAAATTCATAGTAACTATCATAAGCTCATTGATTATGGACTCATCATTTCATGAAACCCATATCTCATTACACAATGTAAGTTAACATGATATTACAACACAATTCATAATCATAAGCATAAGGATGATTCATCTTTCAAACCTTTTTACTTGTTTATCATGTATACACATACATATGCATGAATTCACTTACTCATCATTTATCACATTTCAATAAGGCATCACTTATGAGTATAATGTATGTACCTGTACATATCCATAGCACATCAATTAAATTTACCTTTATCACCACACCCATCTCGGGACTTTCATCGCATTATTCATTATAATACCCGTTGAATTTCTCAAAAATCTCGATGGATAGTTCATTTACCATCAAGTCATACAAGTGATTGTTTTCAAGCAAGCACTCTCGTAAACCTCACATCTTACGGTGGGATTACCAGTCTAGGCTAAGTCCCCCGTAATATAAACCCTTAGAGTGATGTCGAGATTACCAGTACAGATTAAACCCCTTGTAGTGACAAACACTCTTAATGAGCTCAGATTTGAATTACTAGTCCAGGCTAAATTTAGACCCTAATCGGATTACCCGTCCGGGCTAAATTCATAATGCACACATATTCTTTGAGAGGCTCGATCACTCAAGGACCACCCGTTCGGGCTAGATCCTTTCTATACCGAGATCAACGGATTACCTGTCCGGGCTAAATCCTTTTCTGCAACACATGCAGGATCTCGTATCATGTAAGAATTGCGTATCCATCAGATATCCCTTTATTTTCAACTGAGATTTTTTATTTTCACCAAATATACCAATAAGCATAGCTGATCATGCAATGTACATTCAATTCAACACATTTTCATGTTTATTTGGACATTAGTCCATGAAATAAACATGGCATTGCAAAAAATTATATTTAGGCATTTGTCACAATATATAATCTTCATATAAACTATATAAATATTCATCACACAATTTTGACACATTAATTTGAGTTCAAGCATGAACAATAATATCATTGCATTATCATTGACATATGAACTTACCTCGGTTTCAAGTACGACTATTTATTTCGAGTTTGTGCTTAACCTTGTTTAACCTCGTTCTAAGCCTGAATCTTGTTTTCCTTGATCTATAATATCACATTTAGCCTACTAATTATTCATATGGGTCCAAAAATAATATTTTTACAAATTTTCATTTTGACCCCTAAACTTTCACATATTTGCACTTTTTCCCCAATGCTCGTAAAATTATTTTTATTCAATTTCCTTGCATTTCAAGCCTAGTTGAATCATTTTCATAACTATGGCAGCCCCCAATTTCCACTAAATCACCCTTTTATGACTAATTTATAACTTTTACGATTTAGTCCTTTTTAAGCATTTTTATCGAAAATCACTTAACAAAAGTCGTTTATTACACACCGAGCCTTCATATTCTACCATTAAACATCAAAATACATTCATGTCATTCATGTTTAAATTTTGAAACATAAACCCTAGCTCAAAATAATGGTAGAAATGAGTAGAGCATGTTATCGGGATTTCAAAAATGTAAAAAACATCAAAAACGGGGCTGGAATGCACTTATTATTGAGCTTTGTAGCTTGAAAACCCTAACCATGTCTTCTCCTATGCAATATTCGGCCATAGGTAGAAGATGGACAAGAAATTTGGCTTTTATTTTGTCTTTTAGTTCATTTAATGACCAAATAACCAAAATGCCCTTTTAGCCTTTCTTTAAAATTTTATCCATCCAAGCCCATTTTTGTCCAAAATTTTAGAACTTGGTCAAATTTCTATTTAAGACCCTCTAATTAAAAATCCAATTCAATTTCATACTAAAAACTTCTAGAACTCATATTTTACAATTTAATCAATTCAGTCCTTAAAGTCTAATCGAGCACCTTAGACATAAAATTTCTTCATGAAATTTTCACACAAGAATGTAAACATATCATAGACCTTATAATAATCATAAAATAATTATTTCTACTTCAGATTTGTGGTCTCAAAACCATTATTCTGACTAGGCCCTAATTCAGGTTGTTATATGATCGATAGTGATTTAGCATGTGTTGCGTACTACCGCAGCTCTTTGTGAGCATCCTAATATGTGATCGGTTGTGATCCTACATATAACATGGAAAAAAATGTAGCTCTTCATGAGTTTCCTGTTAAGCTCGCTTGAACTCTCTGCTACCTTATCCGGTGCTTCCTGATAGTATCTTTTCAAAGATATCTGATAAGCCCTATGAGCTTCCTGAATAAAACTCTTATGAGTTTCCTGATTAGCTCGGATAAGTGTCCTGTTACATATTTATATGGCTCATCTAAGCATTTCGATATGTGGTTCAAGAGTGTGCTCCCTGGTTATGTGCCCTAACGGGTACCCTTGAATATGAATTGGCAGATCCTATTTTGTACACCTCGAGTGTACTACATGTGTATCCATCTGTATTTTGAACAAACGGGTAAATATCTTGTCATGAGAAGATATGAATAGGAAATTAATTATTACACGTATTTGCTTGAAATACATGAAAATGATTATACATGATATATGGAAATATGAGATGATGATATCTGTACATGGAATTTATTTGATGAATACGTTCGTCCATGATTATAGATTTGTACACCTTAAGTGTACTATTTGTGTGACATTGATATTTCAAATGATTTAATGAATAAATTTCTGACATGGAATAATCTGAGCTCGAGATGAATTATTATGAAATTGAATTTGAAATACAAGGATATGATTTGTACATGTTACATGAATACATGATGTGAAAAGCATATGAATATGGAAATCTGATTATTATTGAACCATATATGTTTCTTGATGTTATAGTGGAATGTATATCTAACACGGGTGATGAGGATATATGTTAGGGCTCGTGATTCAGTTGACTGAATATGCCTTGTATGTTTATATTAGATTTAAATGAATGGTAAGTTTATTACCATGTTATACGAACTTACTAAGCATAATATGCTTACTCTATTTTATTTTACCTTGTTCTATAGTTATTCGAAAGCTCGTTGGATTGGAAGCTTTGGCAGAGATCACTCACATTATCCATCGGCCTATTTCGGTATATATGGTAAATCAATTATGGCTATAATGGCATGTATATAAATGCTTTGAATGAAACTCGCCATTGGGATGGCTTGTGTTTGACATATTTTGAGTATGACTAATAGATTAACATGAAAATAAATTGTCATCTAAGATACCTAAGGGTACATTAGTTGTATGTTATAATATGTCATGTTCAAGACATGATTTAGACTTGTTTTGAATGCTTTGACATGGTTTATGTAGGTGTTCAAGTATTAGTGTAGGTGAAAGACAAGAAGAGTGATCAATGTGGCTTGTGAAATAGTCTATTTTTGTCCACATGGGTAGAGACACGCGCGTGTGTCTCAGTAGTGTGTAGCAAACTGTAACAGCCCGATTTTGGGCCTAGCCAGAACAGTGGTTTTGGGACCGCGAATCTGACATAGTACAACTTGGCTTTATTACATTTTTATGGTCTACAGTTTTATGGAATGATCCTGTGAAAATTTCATTCGAAAATTTTGATGTTTGAGCACTCAATTTAGTTAAAAGGACTAAATTGCAAAGAATATAGAACATGAGTTCTATATGCTAGAGATGTTTAATTGCTATGGAATTTTAAATTGAAGGTCCTTGGATGGTAATTAGACCATTTGTTAAGTTAGTGGACAAAAATAGACACAAGGTAAGAGAAATTTTATGTTTTAAGTTAGGGCCATTTTCGTCATTTAGTAATTAAATGAATTAAAAGGCAAAAATCAAGCCAAAACCCTTATCCATTATAATAGCCCGATTTAGACCCTATTCAAAATTGTGATTTCAGGATCACGTGTGACAGCCCAAAATTGACCCTAGTCGGGAAGTGGTTTCGGGACCGCTAAACCGAGTCACCGAAATGTTTGAATGTGATATTTATTGTCTAGAATATGTAATTATGAATGTGTGAAAATTTCAAGCTTCGATTTAGTCGATTGCATGTGAATTTTAGTAAATGGGACTTATGTGAAAAAATTTAGAAATGTGCTAGGCAATTGTAAAGTGGCTTATTAATGCATGTTATAGAAATGGTGGGTTTGCATGTCAAATTGCCCAATATTTGAGCTAGTGGCCGGCCATGCTATGAGTGGAAACATGTCAGAAACATGTTATGTTAGTGATGTATGTTAGGAACAATAAAATAAGGAGTATGGGTAATAAAGAAATGGAAAAAGGAAAGAATGTGTGTGATTGTTCTTCCCCTCTCCATTGCCGTGAATGTAAGAAAGAAAACAAAAAAAGTGTCCATCTTTCTTCATTTTTGTTGGCCGAATGTTCTAAGGAAGAAAGAAAAAAAAAACAAGTTGTGTTCTTTGGTTCTTCTTGGCCGAATTGAAAGGAAGAAGAAGGGAGTGAAGCAATCGGTCATCTTAGGTCACTATTAAGGTAAGGAAATTTGTACTAGCTTTTGAAATTTTAGTTGATATTGAGTGAGTTATCAAGTGATTTTTGTAAACCATGTTAAAATTTTGATTTTGGGGGTGAGTATGGTTTTCGGCTATAAAAGATTAATAAGGGTGATGATTGTGTTTCATGCAAAACTTAGATTAATAATGGTAGTTGCTTACATCTTGATATCTATGAGTTCCTTTCTTGGCTCTACCATAGACCCACGAAGTATATGTTTAGTTGGTGTTGTTGGAGGTTTATGATAGAAGCTAATGAGTGAGAGTTGGATAGGTACTATGAGGTTAAACTTCATGAGATTGTAAGCTTGTAAGTTGGATGATGAAATTCATGCTTTGTGAAGGTAAATGTTGTAGAAGGAGCATTCAGCCATGAAAACAAAAAAAAGGGGAAATTTATGATGAATTAAGTAGGAAGCTATTATAATGTACTTGTGCATTCGGGTATGGGATGAAAAAAAAATATATGAGATGGCTATAATCAGCCTTGTGATTCGGCTTTTGCATATATATATATTTGCACATGGTGTATTGGTATGATACATATATATGTCATCCCAAGGTATATGTTTATATATGGTGACGGTTTAGTTATGGAGTAAATGATGGATGCATATTGAGTTGTAATATGTAATGCATTAGTTAGTAAAATGTATGTCATTTATATGTGGTACTAAGTATATAATTGGCCTCAACGTAGACATGCATATTCGGCCACATGAGATGGATTGGCGTTGCATGTATTCGGTTAGAGGCAAGCATATTAATGCTTATATCTTGGCTTAGACAATCGGCTAAAAGGAGTGTGGGATAATATGTTGAGTTGATGCATGATTTCACATGTATGTGACTTTAATGTCTAATGTATAAATATGGGCTAAGTGCCTTGTGTTCCTCTTTTCGATGCTCAAATGATTAAATCAATTTATTTGTCTAATTAAGCTCAAGAGCAAAGGGGATCTAAATCCGATAAAGGGAAGGAAAAAGTGGTCGAATAGCTATCGGAATCATTCGACAACATCCGAGGTAAGTTCTTGAGTAAAAGAGCTTAAATTATGATTTGATTAGATCATGTTTTAAGCAAATTAAAATCACGCTCTTTGTGTGTGACTATTGAGCCGAAATTGCAAGAATGATAAGTGTCTTGTGTTTGAGTTTTGCTAACGAAAACGAAATACGAATGTGCCATGATTTATTGTTAAATGTGCATGGTTATTTGAATGATGTCCGGGCTAAGTCCCGAAGGCTTTGTGCTAAGTGACCATATCCGGACTAAGATCCGAAGGCAATTGTGCGAGATACTAATTCCGGGCTAAGCCCGAAGGCATTTGTGCGAGTTACTAAATCCGGGTTAAGTCCCGAAGGCAATTGTGCGAGTTACTATAACCGGGCTATGTCCCGAAGGCATTTGAACGAGTAGCTATATCCGGTTAAATTCCGAAGGTACGTGATTTGGGAATGAACGATCTTGCTGTAAAAATTTCAGTAAATACTCTAGAAACATCCCAACATTGAGGTATGTTTCGTATGTGCTTGAATTTAGTTGAGCCCTTATAAATAAGTATTCGCTCAGTTGATAAATGAGCTACCGGCCTTTGGCTAAGTTGATCTTTGTGTATGAATAAAAGGGTTGGTAATGTGAAGTAAGTATGATATTGAAAAATTGTGCGTATGAAATTATCCGTTTAGCTACATGAATGCTATACTTTTGTTGTGCTGGAATCCCTTGCTCAAAACTTACTAAGCATAAATTGCTTACTCCGTCTCCTTGATTCTCTGTTTTATAGATTTTGGTTCTCTAGCTATCGGACTCGGGATTTTGAAGTCGAAGTCGCCCACACTATCAAAGCCCCCCCTTTTGGTACAATTTTGGTTGAACTTCGAAATGGCATGTATAGGACTACCCGTTTGTTGTGGGTCATGGACCCTTTGGACTTGTATAATTTTGGATAGCCATGCGAAAATGGCTTATATATGTTTGAGTATAATGTTATAATCATTTGGTGTGGATATGCTTGACAAGGATTGGCCATGGGAATGGTTAATCACTATCATAAATTGTGCTATTTATGCAAAAAGGGCTAGTTGAATCATGGAAACTATGAAATAGGTAAAGTCTACCTTAAAGGAAGATGCTGACAGCAGTAGTGATGTAGATTTGGAAAATTACTAAAAATAGTAGGAATGGAATTAAATAGTGAATAAATTATGTAAACGAACCTTGATGAATCTATTTTCATAGGAAAGTAACAAAACAATCATACGGATAGTATGTTAAGAGATATTCAGGTTCTTGTGAGACAGGGCCAGAACAGTTTCTGGATTTCCTGTTCCGACTTTGGAAATTCATTACAAATTAACCAGAGACAATTAGGAGTCAATCCATATATGTATAGATTCCTCTCTGAGTCTAGTTTCTATAGAAACAAACGGCATCAGTATTGAAGCCCTGTACAGGGAGATATCCAAGTCGTAATGCGCAAAGGTCAGTGTAGTCGATCCCTGTAACATGGGAGATTTTGACTAATAAACTGTACTAATTGGCCTAACCAAAAATTCTAGAAAAAAATATGTAGATGGGCATATGAGTCTAGTTTCAGGGAAAATTTACGGAACTGGATTCCGAGTTTCTGAACTCAAGATATGATTTTTAAAGCGACTAGTACGCAGATTGGCAGTGTCTGGGAAATTTTTTTTAAAGTCTGTTAACACCTCGTGTTCGACCCCGGTGACGGTCTCGGGTTCGGGGTGTTACACCACGAATCTTAGTGAAAAAAATATTTTAAAAATATTTTCTATATTTATTATGTGTGAATTTATGTGTGTGAAAATTTCATTCAAAAATTTTATTATTTGAGTGCCCGATTTAATAAAAGGGCTTAATCCTGTAAAATAGAAAATTTATGGTTTAATTTGTAAGGGCCGAATTGTTGTTGGCTTTATTGCATGAGGTATTTAAGTTGCAATATTACCATATGAATTAGTGATGGACGGTTGTGGCCTTAATATATAAGTTTTAGTTATTAAATATTCAAGGTTAAACTTATAAAATGTTAAATAATATATATGTTATAATAAAACAAACATGCATTCATCCTTTACACATGGCTGAAAGATCAAAAGAAAAGAAAGAAATAAAGCTTTAGGATATTCGACCATTTGATAGCTTGATTAAGGTATGTAACTAGCTCGGTTTTTGATAATTTTTACGTTTTTGAGATAGTTGCAGTGAAATGTATAAAGCTCATGCTTTAAGTTTTGATTTTGATGAATATTTTGAGTCATGCCATCGATGAATAATTCAGTTTTGTGATGTTAGTTGATTAATTATGAAAGATATGTTTTGGATTAATATGTTTTGTATTGGAATTTTTGATGAATTTGAGTAATTAGGGCTTAATTGCAAAAAATAATAAATTGAGGGACTAAAATATGAAATAAATGAAATGTATGGACTTGTATGAGCATAAGGAAGATTCTGCCTAAGCATGGTGTGTGCAAATTTTACATGTTTTGTGTTTTGTGAATTAAGACTAAATTGCAAAAAGTGTAAAATGTTAGGGGCAAAATGGTAATTTTCCCATTTATGTGTTTTTGGACTAAATTGAATGGAATTATGTTTGAATGAGTTTAATATGAATTTGTTTAGATCAAGAATTAAAGAAATCAGATTTGGATCGAGGGAAAACCAAAGTTGTTGAATAGTCGTCTTGTTCCGATTATCGTTGTCCAAGGTAAGTTTATAAGCAAATAGATGTTGTAAATTTTAAATAAATACGAGTTATATATGCTGAAATGAATTATGTGAAAGTATATATGTGGTAGTTGAATGTGTATATGCTTGAGTGCTTTGCTTATGAATTCGATTCAACCAAGTTACGATGTCCGAAAGCCCCGTATGAACCGTAGGAATAGCTAGGATATATATGTCATGACATAGGATTTCTGATATATGTTCCCGTGTAAGACCACATCTGGGATGTTAGCATTGACATGTGTTCTAGTGTAAGACCCTGTCTGGGACAGTGGCATCGATATGTGATTACATGTAAGACCACGTCTGGGGCGTTGGTATCGTACGATATGTGTGATTATCCGAGTATCCTATTCAATTCCAAATGGTTCAACAGGAAATGATAAGTTGTGATTGAATGTGTAAATTAAGCTAAAGTGAACAGGTATGTGATACTTGATTACCTATTTGAAAATAAGGTAAGTTGGTTATTTGATATGTGATGCAAATTATACATGATGTTAATGTAAATATATGTGTATTTGTGAAGTATATTCAGCCACATGTTCTGTATAAGTATGTGATATTAAAGTTTGATTCATGAGTTTATGCATATAAGTGTATATATATATTCGGTTATATAATGATATTATGCCTTTGAAATTGAATGATACTATGATAATAGATATATGTATATTCGGCCATGATAAAGTTTATATATATGAAAGTATATGTTGTATATGAAACTGTAAGCTTGATTATGATAGCATGAATTAGTTTGGTTAAATTGAGTTGATTATGTCAATGAGTTATTTATTTGCTTATGACTTTCTAAGCTATGATAGCTTACTGTGTGTGTATGTTTGCCCCTGTTTTATAGATTTTGGAGTCAAGTTACGAGCTTGGGGATTGTCAGTGAAGTTTATCACACTATTGACTATTTTCGGTACTTTGTAAGTTTGAACTTGAACTTAAGGCATGTATAGGCTAGATTATATTTGGTTAAGTTTGAAGTTGTGTATATATTAAGCCATGCGAAAATGGCTAATATGTAATGTAAGTATATGAAATTTTAGTCAAGTTTATATGTGTCGTATGCATTGAAAATGGTTGATGATTTTGTTTGGTTTGATTGAATCGGCTATGGTATATACTTAAGTATGAATTATGCTAGTTATGTTACTCATGGTTTTAATGATTCGGTTATGTCTTTATTTGAAAGTAATGGTTTAATATGGTTGACGAGTGTATTCGACTAAATGTTGAATTTAGGTAATGGATATATTTGATTGATGATTCGGCCATGCTGTGTACAAATATGTGAAACATGATTTATTTAGTTTTGCCATGTATTTAGTTATGTGGTGTACAAAAAGGACACAGATTTAAATGACTTAGTAATTCGGCAATAGATTAATTAAGAAATTAATGTTCATTTATAAATGGCTATGATTAATATTCAATTTTATGCATTTCAACCATGTTTATATTTATATGTTTTATTGATGTTTGTTTTTGATTTGAGAGTTTGATTAAATTATGTATATATATAAACTTGTGAAGTGCTTGACATGTAATGAAAATTATGGTTGATGTAAGGAATTTATTCTATGCAATGTTACATGCGTGTGATATGGTTGAGTAAAATGAAAGTGGCCATTGAATAAGCATATGTATTTAACAAGTTTATATTCGGCTAAAGCATTGGGAGATAACAACTTAATCATAGAATGAAAATGCATATTGTGCCAATTATGATATGGTCAAAATGATATGTGTTTTGATTGTTTGATTTATATGATTCATGTATAAAATAATGGAATATAATAATTATATTAGCTTGGATATGCGCACATGCTTATGTGGTAAAATGATATAATTGATATTTTTGCTTATGAATTATGTGACTACATATATGTTTGTTATATGATATGAAATGATTTGTAAAGAGATTATGTTAGCTATAAAGTTTTAAAATTGAATGGCTTGAGTGATTTGATGGAAAAAATATATCAATTATGAAATGAAATGCATGTAAATTTCAAGTTGTGTTTTGTCAGGTAATACCTCATAACCCCATTCCGGGGACGGATACAGTTTAGGGGTATTACATCCATCTTTTCCCCTTTGTGCCGAAAATTAGAAGGAAGACATAGCTAGGCTTTGGCCAACTTCCAATCTCGATTGTAAGTCCGTTCTTATCCCATTTTTTATGCTTTTTACATTTTTGAAGTCGTTGTCACTCGATCTACCTATTTCTACCATTATTTAAAAAATGATTAAGGTATAGGGTTTGACCCATGTTAGACATGTGTGTATTTTTATGTTTAATGGTAGATTATGCAAGTTTGATGTTTTGCTAAGTGATTTTCTAAAGGGACCTATTGTAAAAAGTTATAAAATGAGTAGTAAAAATGTGAAAGAATGGAAAATGTGGGCTGTTATAAGCATGAAAGAGGTTTAGCTAGGTTTGGGAATCGAAAAAATTGAATCTATTTCAATTTACGAGCCTAGGGACCAAAGTGTAAAAATGTCAAAGTTTAAGGGCAAAAATGTAATTTTTTCATAATGTGATTTTTGAACTGAATTGAGTAATGTGAATAATAAATGAATTAAAATTTCTATTATAGATTAAGAGAAACGAGGTTCGTACCTAGATTGGGGGAAAAACAAAGTGTTTGACGATTAGGTCTCATTTCTACTATTTTGTATCGAAGTAAGTTCATATGTAAATAATTTATTGTTTTAATTATGTTTTAAATTCTTTATTATTGTATGAATTGTGATTGACCCTTGGATGTATTCGACAAAGTTTCGAAAAGCGTGAAATCCCAGCTGAACCTTAGGAATAAATAAGGTACAAATGTCATGACATTAGGGTTATTGAGATTTACGTGTAAGACCATATCTGGAATATGACATCGATATGAAACTTTGTGTAAGACCATAGGTGGGCTATTGGCATCGATATGAGATTACATGTAAGACCATATCTGGGATATGGCATTGGTATGGTACCATGTGTACGGGACTCCCGAGTATCCTTTAGTATTCCAAGTGGTTCAACGGGTAATTTAACGAATATGTCAAAGATGAATTGTGTGTAAATCCAATTCGAGATGACTCAGGTATGTACGTAAAACTCATATGTAATGAGCTTGTTATGCGATGAACCCTTAGTAAGGTAATAATTGAGGAAGTTATGATTATAAAATCTTAATAATATTTATGCCGATTATCATCATGTTAATTGTATGTTAAATGTTTGGACATGATGCTTATTATTTGCATAGGAACTTACTAAGCTTTAAAGCTTACTCCCTTTTCCTTTCTTTTGACTTTTAATGTCAACTCGGATTTGGGGATTGTTTGAGATTCTACCACCTATCAACTGATTATTTTGGGTACTAATGAATTCAACATTTTGAGTTATGGCACGTATAAGGACTTGGTCATTTTGTTATGTGTCTTAATCGTTTTGGCCAAATGTGTGGGCTTATGTTGGTTGATAATTCATTTTGTAAATGGCCATTGAAATTGACTAATATTTTTTTAAGTATATATGCATATGATGATGTTTTCATGGATGTGGAAATTTGCATGGTTTAAGTTGATAAGTATGTGATGTTCGTATGTGATAAATGGTAGCATGTGAATGATGTGTGGATGTCTTGATTGTGGTTGAATTGGTTGAATGTAATTGCTTGGATTGGTGCTATGTTTTGTTGTGTAGGTGTGTGCATAAAAGGGTGACAAAATTGCTTGGTAAATAGCCTTGTTTCTGTCCACACGGGTAGACACACAAGCGTGTGTCTAGGCCGTGTGTGACACACGGCTTGCCCTATGGGTGTATGTTCCAGCTGTGTGTCCCTTGTAGCTTAATTGTTGCAAAACAGAATGCTCAGTACCAAGTACACAGGTAGAGACACGGGCATGTGTCTTAGCCATGTGGATGACAAGCCCCAGGCATGGGCGTGTGCCTTAGGTGTGTGAAGTCTGCACCTATTTTATGAAAAATTATGAAAATTAAATCGACCACACGGCCTAAGCACACGGGCGTGAGCATTGGCCATGTGACTTTAACTTGTTATTGGGTGACAAACAGAGAGTTGCACAGGTTAGGGACCTGGACGTGTATGACCACACGGGATACCCACACGGGCGTGTCCCAAAGCCACACGGGCATGTGACCCCCATTTAGTGAAAAATTTTCTAAGTGTTGTAAAATTTTCTGAAGTTCTCAGTTTAGTCCCGAACCACTTCCAATGTATGTTTTTTTGCTTCGTAGGCTTGTTTTAGGGACGATATGAAAAGTTTTAAATTTGGATAGAAGTTTACATCTCATTTTTGTATGATTGCTTGTGTATAAGTCCGATAATGTCTCGTACCCTATTCCAGCGTTGGATACGTGTAAAGGGTGTTACATTTAGTGGCATTAAAGCTATGGTTTAGTTTATTCTTAGACTACAGTAGCGTGTGTAAGAGTCTAGCTATACATGCCATAAATGAAAGGTGATAGTGTGATGACTCTTGACAATTTTAAATTGTGTTTTTCATATAGTAAATGGATCCTAATCGAGCTGAGGCTGATGAATTTGAAAGTAATGCGCTAGCTCCCGCTCAAGGGGCAGCGCCGTCTGATAGTAGACCTCTTATGGTGAGTCAGGGAGAAGGGGGTAGGTAAGCCTTTCTATGTATAATGAATGAGTGGTATACGGAGTTTGTTCATACAAATCCGAATGCCCAACCTCTTCCACCCCCACATATTCCTCGATCGATTCCCATAGCTCCACAAGGTATGGAATTTGTAAGAATGAACAAGTCCCCGGTTGATAAGATCCGAAAACAGGGAGCCGAAGACTTCAGAGCTAATGTGAATGATGATCCCAAGAGAGCCGAGTTTTGGCTCAAAAACTCCATCAGGGTATTTGATGAGCTGTCTTACACACTAGATGAGTGTTTAAAGTATGCCATTTCACTTCTGAGAGATTCTGCATATCATTGGTGGAATACACTAGTATCGGTGGTACCGAGAGAGAGGATTACATGGGAATTATTTCAAGAGGAGTTCCGAAAGAAATATATTAGTCATTGGTTCATCGATCAGAAATGTAAGGAATTTCTTAAGCTGAAATATGGTCGAATATTAGTGACTGAGTATGAGCGAGAATTTGTCAGACTTAGTAAATATGCTCGAGAGCATGTTTCCACCAAGGTCATCATGTGCAAGAGATTTGAGGATGGATTGAATGAGGATATTCGTGTGTTAGTTGGGATCTTAGAGCTGAAAAATTTTTTGGAGTTAGTCAACCAAGCTTGTAAGGCTGAAGAGTTAAATAAATAGAAGAGGAAAGTTGATTGTGAAGCTAGAGATTCGAAGAAAAGATCGATGAGTAAGTCATTTCTATCTCAGTCAAAGAAATCTAAAGAAATGTATTCCCATTTGAATGTTTCAGCTGGGTATTCTCGTAGAGACTGCGGGAAGCGATACTCAAGTTTTAGATCTCAAGCCATTTTAATGGCAAGTGTGGGTAATGTAAGGCCTAACAAACCCGTATGTCAGCATTGTGGAAGAAGACATCCCTGCGAGTGTAGGATGAATGACCGAGCTTGTTTCAAGTGTGGTTCTCAAGAGCATTTTATCCAAGATTGCCCTGAAATGGCTAACAAAGAAAAATTTCGAAGTGTAAGGCCGAGTAATACTAATAATAGTGGCCACCGAGAAATACCAGAAATAGAGCTAGTAGTAAAGGTGTGATGAAAGATAGCTGTGAGATCCGAAGCTCAAGCACCTGTTAGAGCCTATGCCATCTGTTCTTGCGAAGAAGCAACCTCTCCCAATGTTATCACTGGTACTTTTCTCTCTGTAATACTAATGTAGTTGCATTGATTAGTCCTAGATCGACCTATTCTTATGTTTGTGTGAAATTGGTAACTAGCAAGAGCTTGCCTGTTGAGTTTACTAATTTTGTGAATAGAGTGTCAAACCCCTTAGGCAAACACGTATTAGTTGATAGAGTTTGTAAGAATTGTCCCTTGATGACTCGAGGTCATTGTTTTCCAACTGATTTAATGTTGTTTTCATTTGATGAATTCGATGTTATTTTGGGTATGGATTGGTTGACACTGCATGATGCTGTAGTGAACTATAAAAGAAATATTATTGAACTGAAATGTGAAAATTGTGAAACTCTTCGAAATGATTAAGATGAGTCGGGTGAGTTACCTATTGTGATTTCTTTGATGTTTGCCCAAAAATATGTAAGGAAAGGTTGTGAAGCTTATCTTGCTTATGTGTTGAATACTAAGATGTCTGAATTGAAAATTGAGTCAGTACAGATAGTTTGTCAATATTCGGATGTGTTCTAGGAAGAGTTGCCCGGGTTACCATTAGTTAGAGAAGTCGAGTTTGGTATTGATTTAGTACCAGGGACCTCACCTATATCTATTGCTCCGTATAGGATGGCCCCCACTGAATTGAAAGAATTGAAAGCTCAGTTGTAAGAGTTGACAAATAAAGGTTTTGCGAGACCGAGTTTTTCTCCCTAAGGTGCTCCCGTATTATTTGTAAAGAAGAAAGACAAATCCATGAGGCTTTGTATCGACTACCATCAGCTCAACAAGGTGACTATAAAGAATAAGTATCCTTTACCGAGGACTGATGACTTGTTTGATTAGCTGAAAGAAGCAATGGTATTCTTGAAAATTGATTTGAGATCTGGCCACTATCAGTTGAGAGTTAAAGAGGTGGATGTGCCGAAAACCGCTTTTAGTACAAGGTATGGGCACTATGAATTTCTTGTTATGCCTTTCGGACTAACTAATGCACCTATTGTTTTTATGGACTTGATGAATAGAATCTTCCGACCATATTTAAATAAGTTTGTGGTTGTGTTCATCGATGATGTCCTGATTTATTCTTGAGATGAGTCTGCGCATGCCGAACACTTGAGAATTGTATTGCAGACTTCGAGAGATAAGAAATTGTTTGTTAAATTCAGTAAAAGTGAGTTTTGGCTCTGAGAAGTTAGATTTTTGGGACATATTGTTTCAGGTGATGGTATTCGGGTTGATCCAAGTAACATTTCGACAATTGTTGATTGGAAACCACTGAGAAATGTAGCTAAAGTTAGAAGCTTTTTGGACTTAGTCGGTTATTACGAATGTTTTGTCAAAGGATTTTCGATGATTGCTACTCCTATGACCAAGCTATTGTAAAAAGATGTTAAGTTTGAATGGTCTGAAAAATGTCAACAAAGTTTCGAGAAGTTGAAAGCATTATTGACTGAGGCACCGATTTTAGTGCAACCTAAATCAGAAAAAAAGCTTGTGATTTATAGTGATGCGTCACTGAATGGATTAGGATGTGTGTTGATGCAAGAGGGCAAAGTGATAGCTTATGCCTCGAGACAGTTGAAACCGCACGAGAAGAATTATCTGACGTATGATTTGGAATTAGCCGTAATTGTGTTCGCTTTAAAAATTTGAAGACATCATTTGTACGGTGAGAAATTTCATATCTTTACTGATCATAAGAGTTTAAAATACTTGATAACTTAGAAAGATTTAAACTTGCGGCAACGGAGATGGCTCGAGTTACTGAAGGATTACGAGCTAGTAATTGATTACCACCCGGGTAAGGCAAATGTAATCGCAGATGCGTTAAGTAGAAAGACTTTGCTTGATTTGAGAGCAATGAATACATGGTTGACTTTGTCCGATAATGGTTTGATCCTAGCTGAATTGAGAGCTAGACCGCTATTTCTTCAACAAATTTGTGAAGCTCAGAAATGTGATAGTGATTTGCAAGCCAAAAGAGTTCTTTGTGAATAGGGTAGTGATTCAGATTTTCATATTGGACCCAATTATTGTTTGATGTTTTGAGGTTGAATTTTTGTACTGAAAATTGATGAACTTATTCAGAAAATCCTTCACGAAGCACATAATGGTTGTTTATCTGTACAACCGAGTAGTACAAAAATGTATAATGATTTGAAGAAATTGTATTGGTGGTCAGGTATGAAATGAGATATTTCAGAGTTTGTTTTGAGATGTTTGATCTGTCAATAAATGAAAGCCGAACACCAATTGCCTTCGGGTTTACTTTAGCTAGTGATGGTGCCCATGTAACAACCCGATTTTGGGTTTAGTTGGAATAATAGTTTCAGGACCACAAATCCGATGTAGAAAAAAATTTATTATATTTTTATGGTCTATAATTTTATGGAATGATTTCGTGAAAATTTTACTCGAAAATTTTAACGTTTGGGCACTCAATTTAGCCAAAAGAACTAAATTGTAAAATGTGCAAAGTTGAGTTCTACATGCTAGAGGTGTCTAATTGCTATGAAATTTTAAATTTGAGGTCCTTAAATGGAAATTAGACCATTGGTTAAGTTTTTGGATAAAAATGGACATGGCTAGGTATGTTTCTAAAGTTTTTCATTAAGGGCATTTTAGTAATTTGGTAATTAAATGAATTAAAAAGCCAATTTTTGCTAATCTTCTACCCCATGGCCGAATGTACCAAGAAGAAACCATGGGTAGGGTTTTTCAAGCTTCCAAGCTCGATTGTAATTCCGTTCTAGCCCCATTTTTAATGATTTTTATGTTTTTGAAATCCTTATAACATGATCTATCTATTTCTATCTCTAATTTAAGAAATAATCAAAGTCTAAAACTTTAACCATGATGGATATTTGTGTATTTTGATGTCTAATGGTAGAAAATGTATGTTTGGTGCATGGTAAACGACTTTTGGTAAGTGATTTTTGATGAAAATGCCTAAAAAGGACATAATTGTAAAAATTTGTAAAGTAGGTGTTAAAATGTGAATTAAAGAAAATTTTGGGCTGCTATAAGCATGTTTAAGGTTTGACTAGGCATAGGTATTGAAGAATTTGAATACATTTTATTTTACGAGCCTAGGGACTAAATTGTAAAAATGTCAAACTTTAAGGGTAAAAATGTAATTTTTCTATAATGTGATTTTGGGTTGATTTGAATAGTATAATGATTAAGTAAGTTAAATGTGATAATATAGATAAAGAAAAATGAGGTTCAAAAATAGAATGGGGGAAAAATAAGTACTTGACAGTTAGACCCTTTTTGCCATTTTTATACCGAGGTAAGTTCGTATGTTTAATAAAAATTAAATTATATATGTATAAATGCTTAATTGATATAATTTTGGTAAATGCTATATTATTGAAATGAAAAGTGAATGCTATTGAGTACGATACTACAAAAATTACTGATAGAGATTCGATACAACGAAAGTCCCGGTTGAACCTTAGGAATTCATGACATTAGGGTTACTGAGATCATGTGTAAGACCATATCTGGGATATGGCATTGAGATGATACTTCGTGTAAGACCATAGCTGGGCTATTGGCATCGATACGAGATTACATGTAAGACCATATCTAAGATATGCCATTGGTATGGTACTGTGTGTACGAGATTCCTGAGAATCCTTTAGTATTCCAAGTGGTTCAACGTGTAATTTAATGGGTATGTCAAAGAAGAGAAAGAGCATGTAAGTATTGTGAGTTCATGGTTTCCATGAGAATGTTTTTCGCGAAAGCCTTGTGATTATTGATCTATACTTGTGATGTTCGAAATATATGGTAAGTTCAGCTGGTGATCGTGTAATTGGCTTTCGGGCCAAATTGAGTTATGATCTATCATGTTTGATTCACACAAATTGTGATTTATCATATATGAGAAAAAGGAAAGATTGGTATAATTGTCTATTAAAATGATTATGAGAAGATATGGGCTTTAAACAATTGGAAGATGTTAGAATATATGATTGAAAAATGAGCACTCATAATTAGTATGCATGTTTATTATGAGGTTTGAATTGATTGGTTGATTGTGGTAAACAGTTATAATGGCGAGATTTCGGTTATGAGGCTAATGTCAAGACATGTTAAATGATGCTTGCAATTTGATAGAATAAAAAATGTGACTGAATAAGTTATAACTGTGAGTTTTAATGAAATTTATATTAACTTGTGTTTATATCATTGGCTTTGGTAAATGATTGGTAAGAGTTGCTTATTATGTTTATATGGACTTACTAAGCTATATAGCTTACCCCCTTCCTTTCCCATGTTTTATAGTGCTGTCAAGCTAGCTCGGGTTGGAGATTATCGGAGATCCTATCACACTATCAAGCTATCATTTTGCGTATTGATGAATTCAAGTATTTTGAGTTTATGGCATATAGGGACTTGGTCTTTTGGTCATATGTATTGGCTTATAATGGTTCGTAGTTCATTCTGTATATATCTTTGGAAGTTGGTTAATGTTGGTTATGAGTATATTTATATTAGTGTCATTTGTGAGTGTGGAAACTTGCATAATTTGATGTGGAAAGGTTGATTTTTTAAGCATGATTAATAAAGATATGAGAATGACATGTTATTGTCTTGGTTGTGGTTGTTTGGTTGCTCTTACATGCTTGAATTTGTGCCATGTGATGTTGCGTGGATATGTGCAAGTGAGGGTGGCAAAATGGCTTGGTAAATAACCTTATTTTTGTCCACATGGGTAGACTCACGGGCGTGTGATCTGGCCGTGTGTCCCCTACACCTAAATTGTTGCAAAACATAATGCTCAGCATCGAGCACATGGGTATGAGACATGGCCGTGTGTCTCAGCCGTGTGAAGGACACAGCCTCAAGACACGGGTGTGTGTCATGGTCGTATGACTTCAATTTGCTCTTGGGTGACAAATAGAGAGTTACACGGGTTAGGGACATGGGCATGTGTGACCACATGGCCTGCCAACACGGGCGTGTCCCAAGCCACATGGCCGTGTGACCCCTTTTTTAGCAAAAATTCTCGGTTTAGTCCAAAACCGCTTCCAAAGCATGTTTTGGGCCTTGTAGGCTCATTTTTGGGACAATGTGATTGATTCTTAAAAATATTTAATTTGGTGCCGAATTTACATCTCAGAATGTATGCTTGTTTGTGTTTACGTCCGGTAATGCCTCGTACCCTATTTCGACGTCGAATACTAGTAAGGGGTGTTACATTTAGTGGTATTAGAGCTAAGGTTTAGCCGATTCTCGGACTAACCTAGCATGTGTGTGAGTCTAGCTAAACATGCCATATATAATTTGTGATAGTGTGATATCTCCCGACTCTGATGAAATTGTTTTGTTGAGACAAAGATGCTTTCCAAACGAGCTTGTAACAGCCCAATTTTGGGGCTAATCGGAACAGTGATTTCGGGACCACAAATCTGAGGCCTATAAATTCTTTTTATTGTTTTAATATTATTTTATGTGTTATAGTATGACTTTATGAGTGCATGAAAATTTTGATGAACAAATTTTAACGATTGTAAGCTTAATCGCGAAAAAGGACTAAATCGCATAAAGGGTAAAAGTTCTATTTTACTTGATAGATGGGCTAAATAGCTATAGATCCATAATTAGGGGTGTTTAAAGGGCAATTAGACCCTTTTTAGGAGAGTGGCCAGCCATAGGGGGGATAAGAGAGGTCAAAGGTCAATATTAGGTGTTTTTGGTAACTTAATTGATTAAAATAAAAATAAAAGAAAGAGAAAAAGATATCATCTTCTTCCCATTTACTTTCCCACCAAAAATACCAGCAAATTGAGGGCTTTTGGATGCTTGAAATTGCAACCACTCTCCATCTTTGAAAGTAAGTGATTTAGATAACCTTATTTGATAATTTTTATGTTTTTGGAGCCCCTAAAGCTTAATTTAGCTATTGAGAGGACTATTTTGCAAAAAGATTGAAAGTATAGGGTTTTTTCATGAAATTTTTTGAGAAGTTTGCAGAAATATTATGGAAGAAAATGAGTTATGATGATTAAATGAACAATTCTGGTGAAGTAGTTTTCATGAGAACACCTAAAGGGATCATTTTGTAAAATTTATACAATAGGTTGTAAATGTGTAAAATAATTGAAATTATGGGCCGTTTCTAGTATATAAACATTCATCTAGGCTTAATTAGTGAGAAAATTTGATGAAAATAGATTTACGAACCTAGGGGTAAAATCATAGTTTTGCGAAATCCTAGGGGAGATATGGTCATTTTGCCAAAATATTGTAACATCCTGATTTTCGGGTTTTACCGCGATTCTCGATATTTTGGTAAAGTTTTTAAAATTTGGTATTTGGATGTGAAATTCATAATTTGAGTATGTAAATGGGCTTATGGAAAGCCCATGTGTTGGCCAAAACCTGATAGAATTTTTGAATTTTGGACTTAAGAAGTTAGAGGCCTTGGATAGGTGGTCTTATTAAAATTTGTGGGTAAAATGTATCACAGAAGAGCCTCTAGTAAAGTGGCTAAATGACGCCACTAAGGGGCTAGGAAAGTGGCGTGTAAGTGGTTGGGGGAAGACTTGGGTTCGATTTCCTGTGATGGCAAAGGTAATGTTATTTTTATGCTTGTGCATGCTTTTAGAGTTTAAAGCTGGGTGGAACTCTGTGGGAGAGAGTTTGAATTAGTCAAATGCATGGATTAAGGAGGGATAAGGGGAGAGATTTTAGGGATTTGAAAGGGGGATAAGGTTAGCCGATTTGAGGGTATTAGAGAGGGGATTTCGGCAGAGGGGTTTAGTTAGGGATTTTCGGCACAAGGGTACTTGTGTGCCGTTTTCTTCCTTTTGTTTGGTCTTTTCTCTTTTTTCCTTTTTTAGCTGAATCTATCATCTCTCGTCTCATCTTTTCTTTGTTTTCCTTCTGTCAAACCAGCCCACTACTTTCCTCCGCTCATCTATTGTTTCTTTCCCTTACCTCCACTTTTGCCGAAATACCGCAAAAGCTGAAATCTGTGAAGTTAGGTGGTGCTGATTCTTTGTTGACCAGCAACCCTCATTTTCTTTACACTTTTTAGTGGTCAATTCTCTTATCTTCTAGGCATAGATGGATTCAAGAAGAGATACTGTGGTAAGTGCTCGAACTCTAAATGATTCCTAGAGTAACTGTTGACAAAAGCCAAAACCTCTATAGTTTAGGGAGGTGGCCGAATGTGGGTATAGGCCTTATTAGGTTCTTCTTTTAATATTTTTATGGTTTGTATAGTGGAGGAGTAGCACGGCATCGTGTCGACTTGGGTTAGCTCGAATCATCGAAGTGACTAGATCTAGTCATCAACTACGGAAAAGGGATGGATTCTAAGGCCATTATGGATGGTGGCCGAATGTGTAAGTGTTGATAATAGATGGTTCTCATTTTGGTTTAATTATTGTGAGCTGATCTATAAATGGTTGATTATAGGAGAAATCGTGTAGGAAATCTCGTCGAGGAATATCGCGAATCAGGTGTGTAACGAACCTTCTTTCGTAGCTTAAATTGATAAGTGTCGAAAAGCCGAAATGCCAAAATTCTGGCATTTCGAGGACTTGTGAGAAAGCGAACGCTCATTGGTTAGTTAGATTCGCTAAGTGGATGATCGGGAACATTGGAAAAATGTAAGGGCACGATTTGGTGCACGATGGTAAGTTGGGCCTCGAGGGGCTGAAATAGGGCCCAATGGGCTTCTGGGCCCATTTGGGTGAATTTGGCAGAAAATGAAATCTTAAAAAATTGAACGTTAAAACTGTTGAAACCGATATGGAAAACGGGCTAAATGGGCCTAGATGACTAATTCGGCTATGTAGAGCCCATTAGGGGTTTTTGACCCAATAACTCAGTTTCGCTAAGAATGGGCCAGAATCGCTGTTAAACACTTGAAATTGTTGGAAACTGATATTAAACATGGAAAACCCTAATAATTGGTAAAAGTACGAAATTACCCTTATAGTATGAAAATGACTATTTTGCCCCTAGGTAAAAATGACCATTATACCCCTAGGGTTTAATTATGAATTTGACACATGGGATTTTGATATACAATATTGATATGATATGCACATGATATGTACGATATGCACATGATATGTATGATATGCACATGATGTATTCATAAATGCATTGGGTTGGATTTTTATATGGATGGATGAAGTGTAAAAGGGCTTATGCCCCAGTTTACCGAAAGGGGTTTATGCCCCAGTTTACCGAAAAGGGCTTATGCCCCAGTTATTAAAAGAGGATAGGCCTCCAATTATATGATAAAGCAACTATGCTGCCAGTGAAGAGTTTTTGTTGGGTGGGTTGAGTTATTCCCCACATGGAGAGCTTGGTTGGTACGGGTGGAGAGTAGCGGATGGTGGGTCGAGTAGTCTCCCCAAATGGGTTTGCATTCTTTCATTGACATTACATGAGATATTGAAATGGGCCTACGGGCCATACCATTTATAGTAAAGGCTTCGGCCCAATAATATGAAATATGAAAAAGGCTTCGGCCCAATGTTATGCAATATGAAATATGAAAAGGCTTCGGCCCAGTATATGTTGAGATTGATTTTGGGCTTAGGCCCAGCAGGCTGATATTGTTTTAGGCTCTGAAAGGGGCTTGTTGCACATTGAGTTTCCAAAATCACCCACTTTCCTTAACCTTGCAGGTGAGCCTTGATTTGGGGACTTGAAGCCGGACGGGGTTCAGAGTGGCCACGGTGATCGCTTTTGGGCTTTTGAATAAGCGTTTGGTTTTCTTTAAGTTTATTTTTTTATTTATTTTTGGGTTGTAATAAGGCAATTTTAACTTTATTTTCTTTTTCTTTTCTTGGATTATTTTATTATTAATAACTTCGAACTGGTTGATAACAATTTCAAATGGGCTAGACTTAGGATGTGCTTTCAAACGATAACTGTTTCAAAATAACTCAATGCTACGATTATCCGATTTATCAAAGATATTCACTTAAATAAATTTCTACCCGATACAACCAAGTGTGGCAGTGGTGGTGGGCATGTCTAGGATTGGATCCAATCGAAGAGCTTGGTATTTAAGCAACCTTCATGGCTCAACTCCTCTGTTACGGATTCCTACCTTGTGCCCAGCTTCCATTCACTTTGTTAAGCTTAACAAAAGTTGGTTTTAAAGCGCTAAAACGAAACGTGGATTTTTAACTTCAATGTGGCACATCGGATTCGACCGTAACATTTGGGCCGAGTTTGGGGTGTTACATTTAGTGGTATCAGAGCCCAGTTGCAATAACTCGGCTGTGGATCAGGTCCGAAAAACTTTTTGAAAAAATATTTAGACCAAGAAGGGAATTTTTGGAAATGGTTTTGGAAATATCTTCTCAAAATATTTTACAAAGGTATACATGATAAAATGGTTTAAGTTTTTTTGGTTTTTAAAAAAAAAAACAGGACTAAAATTGAGAATTTCAAAACAAAGATATTTTTTTCAAATTTTTTCTATTTTCTGTGATTAAATACATGGTTTGTGGTTTTTGGTTTGGAGAAAGAAGTGGCGCACTGAATCCCCAGCACCAAGTCTGTAAGTATACTCTCTTTACGTTATGTGATATTGATATGATGCTATAAATAGAACTGAGACCCTACTATGATACTTTAGATAGGGTAGAACTGTAAAACGGTAGGAGTGAGAACTGTAGCTAGGCTACGACATTGCGAAAACAATCCTTGAACTGCTATATTTCCATAAGACATCTCATAATAAACAATTGAACATTAAACTAGTGTCAGAAAATTCGTAATCAAATAAGTCGATATGAGTACAAGAGGAGCTCGTGGACGAGGCCGCGGACGTGGTCGCAGAAGGGTGTAGGCTGAATCTTCATCCTCAGGGCATAGGCCAGCTGAGGAGGCATCAGTGCCACAGGCAACTGAGACTGGGTCTTATGATCGGGCTGCGGGGGATGATGCTTTGTCCCAAGCAATGTTAAGGGTTTTAGAAAGAGTTGCTGGAGCTAGCATTGGGACAGTAAATAGGGGATCCATCTCGGAGCGACTCTGGGCTAATGGAGCAGAAGTTTTTAGGGGCGTATCTGGAGTAGCCCCAAATGTGGCTAAATATTGGCTGGAAGCAACAGAGCAGATTATGGACGATTTAGATTGCTCTGTGGAGCAAAAGCTGAAGGGGGCTGTGTCGTTGCTACGAGAAGAGGCATATTGTTGGTGGATCACCATGAGGGAGAGTACCCCGATTGAACGAGTAACCTGGGAATTGTTCAAAACTGCTTTTAAGGGGAGGTATGTCGGAGCTAGTTATGTGGATGCCCGTCGAAAGGAATTTTTGAATCTGGCTCAGGGTAAGAAGACTATTGCGGAGTATGAGGTAAATTCTTGAGGCTGAGTCGATACGCCAGTGGGATAGTCGCGACTGAATATGAGCGCAGTGTTCGATTTGAGGATGGTCTCCGTGATGAGCTTAGGATATTGATAGCTCCACAGAGGGAGCGTGATTTTGCTGCATTGGTGGAGAAGGATAAGATAGCCGAGGAGGTAAAACGGACTGAGCGGCAGAATCGTGAGAAGGACTGACCTAGATTTAAGAGGGATTTTAGACCCTCGAGCGGTACGAATAGGAATGTTAAAAGAGCTAGAATAGAGGAACCGGTTCGAGCAGTTCCAGTGAATACTTTTAGACCGCAGGCTTGTAGGGACTGTGGTAGGGTGCATATAGGGGAGTGCTGGAAACGAACTGGAGCATGTTTTTGATGTGGGTCCAAGGAGCATAAGTTCAGAGAATGTCCTCGTAGAACAGCGCAGGAACTAGCTGGGGAGCAAAGGGATGTCCAACCACAGCGAGGAGGACCACCACCACAGAGAGGTCGTGGGCAAGGTAGAGGTGGCAATGGAAATGGACGAGGACGTGGGGCACCTGGCAGAGGTGCTGGACATGCTAAAGCTCGACAGCCGACGTTGGTTTATCCTGCACGATGCCGTAAGGAGGGTGACGCTCCTGATGTTATAACCGGTACGTTTTTCATTTATAACACTCCTTACACTGCTTTGATTGATATGGGTTCCACTCACTCGTATGTTGGTTGTGATGTATCTGGGGCTTTGGGGGTGCTTCCCGAGGAGACAGTGAATGGGGTATCGGTGATAAGCCCTTTAGGACACTCGGTTAAGGTAGATAAACTCTTTAGGGCAGTGCTTTTAGAGACACAAGATAAGATCTTTGAAGGAGATTTGATGGAGCTGCCATTTGGGGATTTTGATCTTATCTTGGGAATGGACTGGTTAGCTAAACAGAGGGTGACGTTGGATTGTGTTGCTAAGAGAATGGTACTAAGAACTGCCAAAGATAAGGAGATAATGGTCATAGGGGAACGAAGGAATTATTTGTCCAATGTTGTTTCGGTTTTAAGAGCCGAGAAGTTGATCCGGAAAGGTTGTGAGGCGTACTTAGCGTTTGTAAGTCAAGTTGAACCTGAGGGGATGACTGTGGAGTCGGTTAGGACCATTAAAGAATTTCAAGATGTATTTTCGGAGGAACTTCCTGGATTACCTTTTAACAGAGAAGTCGAGTTCGGAATCGACTTGTTACCTGGAACAGCTCCTGTGTCCATTGCGCCTTATAGGATGGCACCAAAGGAGTTGGTAGAATTGAAAGCTCAGATTCAGGAACTGTTGGATAGAGGGTTTATAAGACCAAGTGTCTCCCCGTGGGGCGCACCAGTGTTGTCCGTAAAGAAGAAAGATGGGACCCTGCGAATGTGTATTAACTATCGGCAATTGACTAAAGTGACGATCAAGAACAAGTATCCGTTACCAAGAATCGACAATTTGTTCGACCAATTAAAAGGAGTCTCAGTATTTTCTAAGATCGACCTTCGGTCAGGATATCATCAGTTGAGAGTCAAAGAGGTGGATATTTATAAGACGACATTCAGGACTCGATATGGTTATTACGAGTTTCTGGTTATGCCCTTTGGATTGACTAATGCACCGCAGCCTTCATGGATTTAATGAATCAGGTGTTCCAACCATACTTGGATCGGTTCGTAGTCATTTTTATTGATGATATCTTGGTGTATTCAGAAACGGAAGAGAAGCATGATGAGCATATTTGTGTTGTGCTATAAGTGCTAAGGGAAAAGCAACTTTATGCGAAGTTTAGTAAGTGCGATTTTTGGCTAAAGGAAGTCACTTTCTTGGGGCATGTTGTGTCTACTGAGGTGATCAAGGTGGACCCTCGAAAGATTGAGGCAATTCTGGAATGGAAGCCACCAAGGTCGATAACAGAAGTTCGAAGTTTTCTTGGGTTGGTTGGTTATTATCGAAGATTCGTAGAAGGATTTTTTGTGTTGGCAGCACCATTAACGAAACTTATAAGGAAGGGAGCACCTTTTGTTTGGACGAATAAGCAGTAAGAGGCTTTTGAGAAACTGAAGAAGGTTTTGATAGAAGCGCCAGTATTGATTCAACCAGAGTCTGGTAAGGATTTCACAGTGTACAGCGATGCGTCACATATAGGTTTAGGCTGCGTGTTAATGCAAGAGGGTAAAGCGGTCGCTTATGCTTCACGATAGCTTAAGCCTCACGAAGTAAACTATCCTACACATGACCTGGAGTTGGCAGCGGTGATTTTTGTGCTTAAATATGGAGGCATTACTTGTATGGGGAGAGATGCGTTATCTGTACGGATTACAAGAGTCTTAAGTACTTGCTGACTCAGAAGGAGATGAATCTTAGACAGCGAAGGTGGATAGAGCTGTTAAAGGACTATGACTGTTCGATTGAGTACCATCCAGGTAAGGCAAATGTCGTGGCTGATGCGTTAAGCCGTAGGACTGTGGCAGAGTTGAAGGCAATGTTTGCTCGTTTAAGTTTGTATGACGATGGAAGCTTATTGGTAGAGTTACAAGTGAAACTGACTTGGGTGGAGCAGATTAAAAAGCAGTAGTTGGAGGATGAGTCGTTGGTTTCTCGGTTTCAGCAAGTTGAGAAGGGGGAGAATCCCGACTTTCGGTTAAATAATGATGGAGTTCTTTATTTTGAGGAAGAACTTGTATGCCGAAGGACTCTGACTTGAGATTGATGATTTTGAAAGAGGCACATAATGGACCTTGTGCTATGCATCCAGGAGTGAGTAAGTTGTATCGAGACTTGCGAGAGCTATATTGGTGGCCTAGACTTAAGCGAGAAGTGACCGAATTTGTGGGGAAATGTTTGACGTGTCAACAAGTCAAGGCCGAGCATCAACTGCCTTCAAGATTGTTACAGCCAGTAAAGATACCTCTTTGGAAGTGGGAAAGGGTAACTATGGATTTTGTAAGTGGGTTGCCATTGACACCTTCTAAGAAGGATTCGGTTTGGGTAATTGTGGATAGGCTCACGAAATCTGCCCATTTCATACCTGTCCGAACCGATTACTCACTTCAGAAGCTGTCCAAGTTGTATGTAGCAGAGATAGCGCAGTTGCATGGAGTGCCAGTATCGATATTTTCTGACCGAGACCCAAGGTTTACATCTCGGTTTTGGCAGAATTTGCATGAGGCGTTGGGAACGCGATACGGCTTTTCACCCTCAGTCGGATGGGCAGTCAGAGAGGGTCATTCAGATTCTAGAAGACATGTTGAGAGGTTGTGTTATTGAATTTAGGGACAGTTGGGAAGACTATTTGCCATTGGCGGAGTTCGCATACAACAACAGTTACCAAGCAAGTATTCAGATGGCTCGTTATGAGGCACTATATGGGCGAAGGTGTCGTTCGCCTACTTGTTGGGCAGAGTTGGGGGAAAGGCAAGTACTTGGGCCAGAGTTGGTAGCAGATACTGAAAACAAGATTAAGGTGATCAAGAATCGATTAAAGGAGGCAGCGGATCGATAAAAGTCTTATGCCGATCTGAAACGTAAGGATATTGAATATGCTGTAGGGGACATGGTCTTCTTGAAAGTTTCGCCTTGGAAGAAGATATTGAGATTTGGTAAGAAGGGCAAGTTAAGTCCACGGTTTATTGGGCCTTATCGAATTACTAAGCGGATAGGGCCGGTGGCTTATCAACTAGAGTTACCTCTAGAGCTGGATCGCATTTACGACGTTTTTCATGTGTCCATGCTAAGGCGATTTCGTTTTGACCCAACTCATATCGTGCCAGTTGCAGAAATCGAGGTACGGTCGGATTTGACCTTTGAAGAAAAACCTGTGCAAATACTTGATTGCGACGTCGAGGTGCTGAGAAGGAAGTCAGTTCCATTAGTGAAGGTACTTTGGAGAAACCATGGCAAGGAAGAAGCTACTTGGGAAACTAAGGAAGCAATGCGTCAACAATAACCTCAACTGTTTGGATCAGGTAAATTTCGAGGCCGAAATTTCTTTAAGAAAGGTAGAGTTGTAACATCCTGATTTTCGGGTTTTACTGCGATTCTTGATATTTTGGTAAAGTTTTTAAAATTTTGTATTTGGCTGTGAAATTCATAATTTGAGTATGTAAATGGGCTTATGGAAGGCCCATGTGTTGGCCAAAACCTGGTAGAATTTTTGAATTTTGGACTTAAGAAGTTAGAGGCCTTGGATAGGTGGTCTTATTAAAATTTTTGGGTAAAATGTATCACAGAAGAGCCTCTAGTAAAATGGCTAAGTGACGCCACTAAGGGGCTAGGAAAGTGGCGTGTAAGTGGTTGGGGGAAGACCTGGGTTCGATTCCCTGTGATGACAAAGGTAATGTTATTTTTATGCTTGTGCATGCTAGAGTTTAAAGCTGGATGGAACTCTGTGGGAGAGAGTTTAATCAGTCAAATGCATGGATTAAGGAGGGATAAGGGGAGAGATTTTAGGGATTTGAAAGGGGGATAAGGTTAGCCAATTTGAGGTGATTAGAGAGGGGATTTCGGCAGAGGGGTTTAGTTAGGGATTTTCGGCACTTGGGTACTTGTTTGCCATTTCCTTCCTTTTGTTTGGTCTTTTCTCTTTTTTCCTTTTTCAACCGAATCTATCATCTCTCCTCTCATCTTTTCTTCCTTTTCCTTCTTCCAAACCAGCCCACTATTTTCCTTCATTCATCTATTATTTCTTTCCCTTACCTCCACTTTTGCCGAAATACCGCAAAAGCCTAAATCTGTGAAGCTAGGTGGTGCCGATTCTTTGTTGACCCGCAACCCTCTTTTTCTTTTCACTTTTTAGTGGTCAATTCTCTTATCTTCTAGGCATAGACAGATTCAAGAAGAGAGACTGTGGTAAGTGCTCGAACTCTAAACGATTCCTAGAGTAACTGTTGACAAAAGCTGAAACCTCTATAGTCTAGAGAGGTGGCCGAATGTGGGTATAGGCCTTATTGGGTTCTTATTTTAATCTTTTTATGGTTTGTATAGTGGAGGAGCAGCAGGGCATAGTGTCGACTTGGATTAGCTCGAATCATCGAAGTGACTAGATCTAGTCATCAACTACGGCAAAGGTATGGATTCTAAGGCCATTATGGATGGTGGCCGAATGTGTAAGTGTCGATAATAGATGGTTCTCGTTTTGGTTTAATTATTGTGAGTTGATCTATAAACGGTTGATTATAGGAGAAATCGTGTAGGAAATCTCGTCGAGGAATATCGCGAATCAGGTGTGTAACGAACCTTCTTTCGTAGCTTAAATTGATAAGTGTCGAAAAGCCGAAATGCCAAAATTCTGGCATTTCGAGGACTTGTGAGAAAGCGAACGCTCATTGGTTAGTTAGATTCGCTAAGTGGATGATCGGGAACATTGGAAAAATGTAAGGGCACGATTTGGTGCACGATGGTAAGTTGGGCCTCGAGGGGCTGAAATAGGGCCCAATGGGCTTCTGGGCCCATTTGGGTGAATTTGGCAGAAAATGGAATCTTAAAAAATTGAACGTTAAAACTGTTGAAACCGATATGGAAAACGGGCTAAATGGGCCTAGATGACTAATTCGGCTATGTAGAGCCCATTAGGGGTTTTTGACCCAATAACTCAGTTTCGCTAAGAATGGGCCAGAATCGCTGTTAAAACACTTGAAATTGTTGGAAACTGATATTAAACATGGAAAACCCTAATAATTGGTAAAAGTACGAAATTACCCTTATAGTATGAAAATGACTATTTTGCCCCTATGTAAAAATGACCATTATACCCCTAGGGTTTAATTATGAATTTGACACATGGGATTTTGATATACAATATTGATATGATATGCACATGATATGTACGATATGCACATGATATGTATGATATGCACATGATGTATTCATAAATGCATTGGGTTGGATTTTTATATGGATGGATGAAGTGTAAAAGGGCTTATGCCCCAGTTTACCGAAAGGGGTTTATGCCCCAGTTTACCGAAAAGGGCTTATGCCCCAGTTATTAAAAGAGGATAGGCCTCCAATTATATGATAAAGCAACTATGCTGCCAGTGGAGAGTTTTGGTTGGGTGGGTTGAGTTATTCCCCACATGGAGAGCTTGGTTGGTACGGGTGGAGAGTAGCGGATGGTGGGTCGAGTAGTCTCCCCAAATGGGTTTGCATTCTTTCATTGACATTACATGAGATATTGAAATGGGCCTACGGGCCATACCATTTATAGTAAAGGCTTCGGCCCAATAATATGAAATATGAAAAAGGCTTCGGCCCAATGTTATGCAATATGAAATATGAAAAGGCTTCGGCCCAGTATATGTTGAGATTGATTTTGGGCTTAGGCCCAGCAGGCTGATATTGTTTTAGGCTCTGAAAGGGGCTTGTTGCACATTGAGTTTCCAAAATCACCCACTTTCCTTAACCTTGCAGGTGAGCCTTGATTTGGGGACTTGGAGCCGGACGGGGTTCAGAGTGGCCACGGTGATCGCTTTTGGGCTTTTGAATAAGCGTTTGGTTTTCTTTAAGTTTATTTTTTATTTATTTTTGGGTTGTAATAAGGCAATTTTAACTTTATTTTCTTTTTCTTTTCTTGGATTATTTTATTATTAATAACTTCGAACTGGTTGATAACAATTTCAAATGGGCTAGACTTAGGACGTGCTTTCAAACGATACCTGTTTCAAAATAACTCAACGCTACGATTATCCGATTTATCAAAGATATTCACTTAAATAAATTTCTACCCGATACAACCAAGTGTGGCAGTGGTGGTGGGCATGTCTAGGATTGGATCCAATCGAAGAGCTTGGTATTTAAGCAACCTTCATGGCTCAACTCCTCTGTTACGGATTCCTACCTTGTGCCCAGCTTCCATTCACTTTGTTAAGCTTAACAAAAGTTGGTTTTAAAGCGCTAAAACGAAACGTGGATTTTTAACTTCAATGTGGCACATCGGATTCGACCGTAACATTTGGGCCGAGTTTGGGGTGTTACATTTAGTGGTATCAGAGCCCAGTTGCAATAACTCGGCTGTGGATCAGGTCCGAAAAACTTTTTGAAAAAATATTTAGACCAAGAAGGGAATTTTTGGAAATGGTTTTGGAAATATCTTCTCAAAAATATTTTACAAAGGTATACATGATAAAATGGTTTAAGTTTTTTTGGTTTTTAAAAAAAACAGGACTAAAATTGAGAATTTCAAAACAAAGATATTTTTTTCAAATTTTTTCTATTTTCTGTGATTAAATACATGGTTTGTGGTTTTTGGTTTGGAGAAAGAAGTGGCGCACTGAATCCCCAGCACCAAGTCTGTAAGTATACTCTCTTTACGTTATGTGATATTGATATGATGCTATAAATAGAACTGAGACCCTACTATGATACTTTAGATAGGGTAGAACTGTAAAACGGTAGGAGTGAGAACTGTAGCTAGGCTACGACATTGCGAAAACAATCCTTGAACTGCTATATTTCCATAAGACATCTCATAATAAACAATTGAACATTAAACTAGTGTCATAAAATTCGTAATCAAATAAGTCGATATGAGTACAAGAGGAGCTCGTGGACGAGGCCGCGGACGTGGTCGCAGAAGGGTGTAGGCTGAATCTTCATCCTCAGGGCATAGGCCAGCTAAGGAGGCATCAGTGCCACAGGCAACTGAGACTGGGTCTTATGATCGGGCTGCGGGGGATGATGCTTTGTCCCAAGCAATGTTAAGGGTTTTAGAAAGAGTTGCTGGAGCTAGCATTGGGACAGTAAATAGGGGATCCATCTCGGAGCGACTCTGGGCTAATAGAGCAGAAGTTTTTAGGGGAGTATCTGGAGTAGCCCCAAATGTGGCTGAATATTGACTGGAAGCAACAGAGCAGATTATGGACGATTTAGATTGCTCTGTGGAGCAAAAGCTGAAGGGGGCTGTGTCGTTGCTACGAGAAGAGGCATATTGTTGGTGGATCACCATGAGGGAGAGTACCCCGATTGAACGAGTAACCTGGGAATTGTTCAAAACTGCTTTTAAGGGGAGGTATGTCGGAGCTAGTTATGTGGATGCCCGTCGAAAGGAATTTTTGAATCTGGCTCAGAGTAAGAAGACTATTGCGGAGTATGAGGTAAATTCTTGAGGTTGAGTCGATACACCAGTGGGATAGTCGCGACTGAATATGAGCGCAGTGTTCGATTTGAGGATGGTCTCCGTGATGAGCTTAGGATATTGATAGCTCCACAGAGGGAGCGTGATTTTGCTGCATTGGTGGAGAAGGCTAAGATAGCCGAGGAGGTAAAACGGACTGAGCGGCAGAATCGTGAGAAGGACCGACCTAGATTTAAGAGGGATTTTAGACCCTCGAGCGGTACGAATAGGAATGTTAAAAGAGCTAGAATGGAGGAACCGGTTCGAGCAGTTCCAGTGAATACTTTTAGACCGCAGGCTTGTAGGGACTGTGGTAGGGTGCATATAGGGGAGTGCTGGAAACGAACTGGAGCATGTTTTTGATGTGGGTCCAAGGAGCATAAGTTCAGAGAATGTCCTCGTAGAACAGCGCAGGAACTAGCTAGGGAGCAAAGGGATGTCCAACCACAGCGAGGAGGACCACCACCACAGAGAGGTCGTGGGCAAGGTAGAGGTGGCAATGGAAATGGACGAGGACGTGGGGCACCTGGCAGAGGTGCTGGACATGCTAAAGCTCGACAGCCGACGTTGGTTTATCCTGCACGATGCCGTAAGGAGGGTGACGCTCCTGATGTTATAACCGGTACGTTTTTCATTTATAACACTCCTTACACTGCTTTGATTGATATGGGTTCCACTCACTCGTATGTTGCTTGTGATGTATCTGGGGCTTTGGGGGTGCTTCCCGAGGAGACAGTGAATGGGGTATCGGTGATAAGCCCTTTAGGACACTCGGTTAAGGTAGATAAACTCTTTAGGGCAGTGCTTTTAGAGACACAAGATAAGATCTTTGAAGGAGATTTGATGGAGCTGCCATTTGGGGATTTTGATCTTATCTTGGGAATGGACTGGTTAGCTAAATAGAGGGTGACGTTGGATTGTGTTGCTAAGAGAATGGTACTAAGAACTGCCAAAGATAAGGAGATAATGGTCATAGGGGAACGAAGGAATTATTTGTCCAATGTTGTTTCGGCTTTAAGAGCCGAGAAGTTGATCCGGAAAGGTTGTGAGGCGTACTTAGCGTTTGTAAGTCAAGTTGAACCTGAGGGGATGACTGTGGAGTCGGTTAGGACCATTAAAGAATTTCAAGATGTATTTTCGGAGGAACTTCCTGGATTACCTTTGAACAGAGAAGTCGAGTTCGGAATCGACTTGTTACCTGGAACAGCTCCTGTGTCCATTGCGCCTTATAGGATGGCACCAAAGGAGTTGGTAGAATTGAAAGCTCAGATTCAGGAACTGTTGGATAGAGGGTTTATAAGACCAAGTGTCTCCCCGTGGGGCGCACCAGTGTTGTCCGTAAAGAAGAAAGATGGGACCATGCGAATGTGTATTGACTATCGGCAATTGACTAAAGTGACGATCAAGAACAAGTATCCGTTACCAAGAATCGACAATTTGTTCGACCAATTAAAAGGAGTCTCAGTATTTTCTAAGATCGACCTTCGGTCAGGATATCATCAGTTGAGAGTCAAAGAGGTGGATATTTATAAGACGACATTCAGGACTCGATATGGTTATTACGAGTTTCTGGTTATGCCCTTTGGATTGACTAATGCACCGCAGCCTTCATGGATTTAATGAATCGGGTGTTCCAGCCATACTTGGATCGGTTCGTAGTCATTTTTATTGATGATATCTTGGTGTATTCAGAAACGGAAGAGAAGCATGATGAGCATATTTGTGTTGTGCTATAAGTGCTAAGGGAAAAGCAACTTTATGCAAAGTTTAGTAAGTGCGAGTTTTGGCTAAAGGAAGTCACTTTCTTGGGGCATGTTGTGTCTACTGAGGTGATCAAGGTGGACCCTCGAAAGATTGAGGCAATTCTGGAATGGAAGCCACCAAGGTGGATAACAGAAGTTCGAAGTTTTCTTGGGTTGGTTGGTTATTATCGAAGATTCGTAGAAGGATTTTTGTGTTGGCAGCACCATTAACGAAACTTATAAGGAAGGGAGCACCTTTTGTTTGGACGAATAAGCAGTAAGAGGCTTTTGAGAAACTGAAGAAGGTTTTGATAGAAGCGCCAGTATTGATTCAACCAGAGTCTGGTAAGGATTTCACAGTGTACAGCGATGCGTCACATATAGGTTTAGGCTGCGTGTTAATGCAAGAGGGTAAAGCGGTCGCTTATGCTTCACGATAGCTTAAGCCTCACGAAGTAAACTATCCTACACATGACCTGGAGTTGGCAGCGGTGATTTTTGTGCTTAAGATATGGAGGCATTACTTGTATGGGGAGAGATGCGTTATCTGTACGGATTACAAGAGTCTTAAGTACTTGCTGACTCAGAAGGAGATGAATCTTAGACAGCGAAGGTGGATAGAGCTGTTAAAGGACTATGACTGTTCGATTGAGTACCATCCAGGTAAGGCAAATGTCGTGGCTGATGCGTTAAGCCGTAGGACTGTGGCAGAGTTGAAGGCAATGTTTGCTCGTTTAAGTTTGTATGACGATGGAAGCTTATTGGTAGAGTTACAAGTGAAACTGACTTGGGTGGAGCAGATTAATAAGCAGTAGTTGGAGGATGAGTCGTTGGTTTCTCGGTTTCAGCAAGTTGAGAAGGGGGAGAATCCCGACTTTCGGTTAAATAATGATGGAGTTCTTTGTTTTTGAGGAAGAACTTGTATGCCGAAGGACTCTGACTTGAGATTGATGATTTTGAAAGAGGCACATAATGGACCTTGTGCTATGCATCCAGGAGTGAGTAAGTTGTATCGAGACTTGCGAGAGCTATATTGGTGGCCTAGACTTAAGCGAGAAGTGACCGAATTTGTGGGGAAATGTTTGACGTGTCAACAAGTCAAGGCCGAGCATCAACTGCCTTCAAGATTGTTACAGCCAGTAAAGATACCTCTTTGGAAGTGGGAAAGGGTAACTATGGATTTTGTAAGTGGGTTGCCATTGACACCTTCTAAGAAGGATTCGGTTTGGGTAATTGTGGATAGGCTCACGAAATCTGCCCATTTCATACCTGTCCGAACCGATTACTCACTTCAGAAGCTATCCAAGTTGTATGTAGCAGAGATAGTGCAGTTGCATGGAGTGCCAGTATCGATATTTTCTGACCGAGACCCAAGGTTTACATCTCGGTTTTGGCAGAATTTGCATGAGGCGTTGGGAACGCGATACGGCTTTTCACCCTCAGTCGGATGGGCAGTCAGAGAGGGTCATTCAGATTCTAGAAGACATGTTGAGAGGTTGTGTTATTGAATTTAGGGACAGTTGGGAAGACTATTTGCCATTGGCGGAGTTCGCATACAACAACAGTTACCAAGCAAGTATTCAGATGGCTCGTTATGAGGCACTATATGGGCGAAGGTGTCGTTCGCCTACTTGTTGGGCAGAGTTGGGGGAAAGGCAAGTACTTGGGCCAGAGTTGGTAGCAGATACTGAAAACAAGATTAAGGTGATCAGGAATCGATTAAAGGAGGCAGCGGATCGATAAAAGTCTTATGCCGATCTGAAACGTAAGGATATTGAATATGCTGTAGGGGACATGGTCTTCTTGAAAGTTTCGCCTTGGAAGAAGATATTGAGATTTGGTAAGAAGGGCAAGTTAAGTCCACGGTTTATTGGGCCTTATCGAATTACTAAGCGGATAGGGCCGGTGGCTTATCAACTAGAGTTACCTCCAGAGCTGGATCGCATTTACGACGTTTTTCATGTGTCCATGCTAAGGCGATTTCGTTTTGACCCAACTCATATCGTGCCAGTTGCAGAAATCGAGGTACGGTCGGATTTGACCTTTGAAGAAAAACCTGTGCAAATACTTGATCGCGACGTCGAGGTGCTGAGAAGGAAGTCAGTTCCATTAGTGAAGGTACTTTGGAGAAACCATGGCAAGGAAGAAGCTACTTGGGAAACTAAGGAAGCAATGCGTCAACAATAACCTCAACTGTTTGGATCAGGTAAATTTCGAGGCCGAAATTTCTTTAAGAAAGGTAGAGTTGTAACATCCTGATTTTTGGGTTTTACCGCGATTCTTGATATTTTGGTAAAGTTTTTAAAATTTTGTATTTGGCTGTGAAATTCATAATTTGAGTATGTAAATGGGCTTATGGAAGGCCCATGTGTTGGCCAAAACCTGGTAGAATTTTTGAATTTTGGACTTAAGAAGTTAGAGGCCTTGGATAGGTGGTCTTATTAAAATTTTTGGGTAAAATGTATCACAGAAGAGCCTCTAGTAAAATGGCTAAGTGACGCCACTAAGGGGCTAGGAAAGTGGCGTGTAAGTGGTTGGGGGAAGACCTGGGTTCGATTCCCTGTGATGACAAAGGTAATGTTATTTTTATGCTTGTGCATGCTAGAGTTTAAAGCTGGATGGAACTCTGTGGGAGAGAGTTTAATCAGTCAAATGCATGGATTAAGGAGGGATAAGGGGAGAGATTTTAGGGATTTGAAAGGGGGATAAGGTTAGCCGATTTGAGGGGATTAGAGAGGGGATTTCGGCAGAGGGGTTTAGTTAGGGATTTTCGGCACTTGGGTACTTGTTTGCCATTTCCTTCCTTTTGTTTGGTCTTTTCTCTTTTTTCCTTTTTCAACCGAATCTATCATCTCTCCTCTCATCTTTTCTTCCTTTTCCTTCTTCCAAACCAGCCCACTATTTTCCTTCATTCATCTATTATTTCTTTCCCTTACCTCCACTTTTGCCGAAATACCGCAAAAGCCTAAATCTGTGAAGCTAGGTGGTGCCGATTCTTTGTTGACCCGCAACCCTCTTTTTCTTTTCACTTTTTAGTGGTCAATTCTCTTATCTTCTAGGCATAGACAGATTCAAGAAGAGAGATTGTGGTAAGTGCTCGAACTCTAAACGATTCCTAGAGTAACTGTTGACAAAAGCTGAAACCTCTATAGTCTAGGGAGGTGGCCGAATGTGGGTATAGGCCTTATTGGGTTCTTATTTTAATCTTTTTATGGTTTGTATAGTGGAGGAGCAGCAGGGCATAGTGTCGACTTGGATTAGCTCGAATCATCGAAGTGACTAGATCTAGTCATCAACTACGGCAAAGGTATGGATTCTAAGGCCATTATGGATGGTGGCCGAATGTGTAAGTGTCGATAATAGATGGTTCTCGTTTTGGTTTAATTATTGTGAGTTGATCTATAAACGGTTGATTATAGGAGAATTCGTGTAGGAAATCTCGTCGAGGAATATCGCGAATCAGGTGTGTAACGAATCTTCTTTCGTAGCTTAAATCGATAAGTGCTGAAAAGCCAAAATGCCGAAATTCTGGCATTTCGAGGACTTGTGAGCAAGCGAAAGCTCATTGGTTAGTTAGATTCGCTAAGTGGATGATCGAGAACATTGGAAAAAGGTAAGGACACGATTTGGTGCACGATGGTAAGTTGGGCCTCGAGTGGCTAAAATAGGGCCCAATGGGCTTCCGGGCCCATTTGGGTTAATTTGGCAGAAAATGGAATCCTGAAAAATTGCACATTAAAATTGTTGAAACCGCTATGGAAAACGGGCTAAATGGGCCTATATGACTAATTCGGCTATGTAGAGCCCATTAAGGGTTTTTGGCCCAATAACTCGGTTTCGCTAAGAATGGGCCAGAATCGCTGTTAAAACACTTGAAATTGTTGGAAACTGATATTAAACATGGAAAACCCTAATAATTGGTAAAAGTACGAAATTACCCTTATAGTATGAAAATGACTATTTTGCCCCTAGGTAAAAATGACCATTATACCCCTAGGGTTTAATTATGAATTTGACACATGGGATTTTGATATACAATATTGATATGATATGCACATGATATGTATGATATGCACATGATGTACTCATAAATGCATTGGGTTGGGTTTTTATATGGATGGAGGAAGTGCAAAAGGGCTTATGCCCCAATTTACCGAAAAGGTCTTATGCCCTAGTTATTAAAAGAGGCTAGGCCTCCAGTTATATGATAAAGCAGCTATGCTGCCAGTGGAGATTTTTGGTTGGGTGGGTTGAGTTATTCCCCACATGGAGAGCTTGGTTGGTACGGGTGGAGAGTAGCGGATGGTGGGTCGAGTAGTCTTCCCAAATGGGTTTGCATTCTTTCATTGACATTACATGAGAGATTGTAATGGGCCTATGGGCCATACCGTTTACAGTAAAGGCTTCGACCCAGTAATATGAAATATGAAAAAGGCTTCGGTCCAGTGTTATGCAATATGAAATATGAAAAAGCTTCGGCCCAGTATATGTTGAGATTGGTTTTGGGCTTAGGCCCAGCAGACTGATATTGTTTTAGGCTCTGAAAGGGGCTTGTTGCACATTGAGTTTCCAAACTCATTCACTTTCCTTAACCTTGCAGGTGAGCCTTGATTTGGGGACTTGGAGCCGGAGGGGGTTCAGAGTGGCCACTGTGATCGCTTTTGGGCTTTTGAATAAGCGTTTGGCTTTCTTTAAGTTTATTTATTTTTGTTATTTATTTTTGGGTTGTAATAAGGCCATTTTAACTTTATTTTCTTTTTCTATTCTGGGATTATTTTATTATTAATAACTTCGAACTGGTTGATAACTGTAACGCCCCCACGCCCGAAACCGTCGCCGGAGTCGAGCTTGAAGAGTTACCGAACATAATTTATCAAATAAGAACTTCAAATCATTTGTTTCTACATTCACAGCTTTCTAGCTACCCGCGTCACAGTTACAAGAAAAATCATATCTCAAGTTACGAAACTCGAAATCAAAATCCGTATATTTTTCCTAAATTTAGACTCATATATCTATTTACTAAATTTTTTCTAGAATTTTTGGTTGGGCAAATTAGTACAGTTTATTAGTTAAAGTCTCCCCTATTTCAGAGTTCGACTGCTCTGACCTCTGTGTATTACAAATTAGATATCTCTCTATACAGAATTTCAATGACTATGAGGTTTGTTTATATTAAAACTAGACTCAATAAGGAATCTGTACATATAAATAACAACTTCTAATTATTTTTTTTAAAATTTATTATGAATTTTTAAAGTCAGAACAGGGGATCCAGAAATCACTCTGGCCCTGTTTCACAAAAGTTTAAGTATCTCATAAAATATAATTTATATGCCTGTTTTGTTCAATCCACATGAAAATAGACTCATTAATATTCAATTTCATAACTTACTCATCATATAGTTCCATTTATACTATTTTTAGTGATTTTTAAAATTCATGTCATTGCTGCAGAAATATTCTGTTTTAAGGCAAATTTCATCTTTTCATGAGTTGTTATGAACTAGATAACCTATTAAACTTCCATAATATCAAACATGATCTAAATTTAGCCATCACCATGACTTATCAATATCAAACATTTTCTCAACCAATCATGGCCATATCATAAAATTATTTACAGAAAATAAGTATATTGCTATACATGCCATACTTAAGTTTTACAAGCCATTTACCCAGATGAAAGTCCTTTAGATAGTGTGATCGAACCTTCGACCCGTCCCGATTCCCGAGCTGGCTTGCTCAAAACTATAGTAAATAAAGAGGAGGGAGTAAGCATAAATGCTTAGTAAGTTCATATGTAAATAACAAGTAACATAACAATACAAATATATCAAACAACTTTAGCATGGTATCACCAAAACATATGTCATATTTCTAAACATCATTCATCATCTTACCACCTTATCGTTGTTGTATCTATTATCAACCCGAGGGTTAAGAACATACCTGTCCAAAGTGTCCATTTCACAACACTTACCAATACGTCGCTTGCATCTTAAGTGTTCTTTCATTTCACTAGAAATTTCACCCGTTGAACACATCGGAATACAACTCGGATACACGGATAATTTGCACATAAGTGCCTCATATGTAATCAAGAAATCACGTAACCCGCCCCTAAGTGAACTCAGACTCAACTCAACGAGCTCGGCCGTTCACATCCATAAGTGAACTCGGACTCAACTCAACGAGTTCAGATGCCTAGTTACATTTCACGAACTCGGACTCAACTCAACGAGTTCGGACATTCGCATCCATAAGTGAACTCGGACTCAACTCAACGAGTTTGGATGCTCAACCATCCTAGTGACATGTCACTTGTATCCTAATCTATTCCTAAGGTTCAAACGGGATTTTCCTCGAACACATATCCTTGCCATCTTCCGTAAAATACCAAAACCAATACTCGGTAGGACTTTATATTTAACAATTAATACACATAATTTTCATTTTATTCGAAAATAACCACAAAGCATATATTTCATAATAAAAATCAGCATATCATATAATTAACATCAATAACTTAAAAATAACAATTATGTACATTATTTACACATGAACTTACCTTGGTACCAAAATATAAAGATTTTGCAATTTAGTCCACAATATTTTCTTTTCCTCGATCGCGACTTGAATCTCGTTTCTCTTGATCTATAATGCCAAATTAATCTTATTTAATACATACATTCATCAAAACAGCATTTAATACGAACTTTGGAAAAATTACACTTTTGCCCCTAAACTTTTGCATAATTACACTTTTGCCCCTAGGCTCAGGAATTAAACTTTATTCCCTATTCTTATGTTTTATAACATGCTGGTCATTTTTCCCTTCTGTGGCAACATCAAATTCTTACTCTAACATATACCTGTGACTATTAGGTATTTTTGCCGATTAAGCCCTTTTACTTGTTTTCACTCAAAACCGAGTAGCACAAGTTGTCTAACATAATTTAAAACCCCATATTCTATCATAAAACATCAAAATACACAAATTTCACCTATGGGTATTTTTCCAAATATAAACCCTAGGTTGAATTATTGCTAACATAAGCTTAATCGAGCTACCGTGATTCCAAAAACGTAAAGAACATTAAAAACGAGGCTTGGAATCACTTACTATGGAGCTTGGAAGCTTGAAACAAACCCTAACTATGGAGAACCCTTGAAATTTCGGCCTAATGAAGAAGATGGACAAAAATTGGCTTTTAATTTTGTTTTTAATTCATTTTAATAACTAAATGACCAAAATGCCCTTACTACTAAACTTTCCAAAAATTCATTCCATGCCCTAATTTTGTCCATGAACTTAAAATTGATCAAATTGCTATTTAAGATCTCCTAATTAATATTTCAATGCAATTTCATACTAAAAACTTCTAGAATGCAAATGTTGCAACTTATTCGATTTAGTCCCTACTTTCAATTTAAGCACTTTAGGCATAGGATTTCATCACGAAATTTTCACACAATCATGCAATCATATCATAATCATCAAAATAATTATAAAATAATTATTTCTATCTCAAATTTGTGGTCACGAAACCACTATTCCGATTAAGCCCTAATTCAGGATATTACAATAACAATTTCAAATGGGCTAGACTTAGGACGTGCTTTCAAACGATACCTATTTTCAAAATAACACAACGCTATGATTATTCAATTTATCAAAGATATTCACTTAAATAAATTTCTACCCAATACAACCAAGTGTAGCAATGGTGGTAGGCATGTCTAGGATTGGATCCAATTGAAAAGCTTGGTATTTAAGCAGCCTTCACGGCTCACCTCCTCTGTTACGGATTCCAACCTGGTGCCCAGCTTCCATTCACTTTGTTAAGCTTAACAAAAGTTGGTTTTAAAGCGCTAAAATGAAACGTGGATTTTTAACTTCAATGTGGCACATCGGATTTGGCCGTAACGTCTGGGCCAGGTTTGGGGTGTTACAAATATGGTCTATAGAATGTCTTAATTAATGTGATGATTGAAATAGTGAAATTTTTATCATTTTAGATTAAGAAAAACGGGAAACGAACCTTGACTATGGAAAAGACAAGGTGTACAAGGACTAGCCTTGTTTTTACAAATTTTGTACCGAGGTAAGTTCACATGTAAATAATGCAATGAGAATAATGTATAAATGCTTAAATGTTGCATGAATTGTAATTCCCACCCTTTAAGGTAAGTTACAATATTTTGTCATTATGCGGGATTATGTTCTAACTCTTTTATCATGAAATATGTGATTGCCTAAGTGACTGAGTTTGTCAAATACTAAGTCTACGAGAAACGTCCCATTTGAATTAGGAATAGATTAGGATACAGTGTGATATGTCACTAAGAATTATGTGGTTATGAAATCATTTGTATATGTGATATGTGATTATATAAATCCAGGTGCTAGTCAAGTACATTCTACCGTTGGCTGGGTAGCCCGACATGTGTTGCGGGTACCTGTCAGCTTGTGTGAGAAGCCCATGTAGTTACGTCTTGACTGTCAGCTTGTGTGAGCAGGCCTGTGATTAGCTCGAGAACGAGCAATATGTGATGTGTTAAATAAGGTAGCATGTGGCCACATATGGTATGTTATGCGTATGTTTCCTGAGTATCCAATGATATTCCTAGTGTTCAACGGGTAAGTCGGTAATTATTCAATGACTAAGTCAATGATGGTAATTATGCAATTGTGTTATGAGTTGGCACAGGTATGTACGTAAAACTCTTGAGTAAAGTTTTCAATTTGTTAGGTACTTGTGGTAAGAGTATGTATAAGAAGGTTAAGTTTCTGAAACTTTGTTTTATTTTAACTATTGAGTCATGTTGTTTATTATATGCATGTGAGCTTACTAAGCTTTATGCTTACTCCTTTCATTTCCATTTTCTTATAGTGCCATCAAGCTAGTATCGGGGATCAAGAGGTGTCGGAGGCATTGATCACACTATCACTCAAAGCTTTGGTATAGCTAGTTCAAATGTTTTGATTTTGGGTATGTATAGGGAGTCAAATCTTAAGTTTAGTCTCTTGTTAGTTTAGCCACAAGTGTTGGCTCATATGATGGATGTGATATTCATTTTGTATAGGCCATTAAATTTGGCTAATGATAATTGTTATTATGTGCATTTGATGCAAGTTTCTAATGGTTGTGGCCGATTTGGTTATATATATGTTATGGTTGTATTCGTTTGGTTGATCTTGTGTATGTTAATGTAAGTAAGGGTAGCAAAGAGGCCTGGTAAATAGGCTTATTTTTGTCCACACGGGTAGACATACGGGCATGTGTCCACACACGGCCAGCCTCATAGGCGTGTTGTTCGACGTGTGTCCCCTGTACGTAAAAATTTCAAGTTAATATGCATGGTAGTAAACGCACGGGTAGAGACATGGCCGTGAGTCTTAGTCTTGTGGAGGACACTACCATGTGTCTCAACCGTGTGGATGACACGGCATCTGGTCACGGGTGTGTGCCTCGGCCGTGTGCCCCTAATTGGATGCAGACATCATAAATAGAATGTCAAGGTTTATAGACAAGGGCTAAGACACGGGCGTGTCATGGCCGTGTGAGAGACAAGGGCATGTGTCAGGCTTTGTGAAAATCCCTGCATGTTCAACTTTAGAATTTAATTCACATGGGCTCTGTACACGGGAGTGTCCTATCGTGCTTAGGCCGTGTGAACCACACGGGCATCTAGCACGGCCATTACCTAATGGGCACACGGGCGCGTGCCCTGTTTCTAAAGTCATCTTTCTAGAGTTTGTTAAAGGACCCGAATCAGTCCTGAATGGGTTTCGATGGATGTTTGGTGTCTCGTGAGTCAATGTTAATGAAGTTTAGACATGTTCCGAAAAATTTTTAAATTTTACCAAGTCTTGATGACTCGGAAACGTTTGACTACATGTGCTTAAGAGTTGTAGCGCCTCATATTCCGTCCTAGTATAGGGTATGGCTGTGGGGTGTTACATTTAGTGGTATTAGAGCTACGGTTTAGATGGTTCTCAGACTAACGTAGCGTGTATTCGTGTCTAGATATACATGCCATATATATTAGGATAGTATGATCACTCTTGACAAATTTAAATTGTGTTTTTCATAGAGTAATGGATCCTGATCGAACAATGGCATATCATACTGAGAGTAACGTACCTGCTTTAGCTGAAGGTGCGGTGCCGACTGATAATAAACCTCCCACGGTTAGTCAGGGAGGAGGAGAAAGGGCTCGGGAATCCTTTCTCCACATGATGAATAATTAGTACACGAAGTTCGTTCGAGTGAACCCGAATGCTCAACCTCTCCACCCTCACCAATTCCTCAACCTGTCCCTATAGCACCCCAGGGTATAGATTTCGTGAGGTTGGATAAACCCCCAGTAGATAAGATCTGGAAGCTTGGAGCCGAGGAGTTTCGTGCTAATAAAGATGATGATCCTGAAAGGGCAGAGTTTTGGCTTGAGAATACCATCAGGGTATTTGATGAATTGTCATGCACACCAGATGAGTGCATGAAGTGTGTCGTATCACTTTTAAGAGACTTAGCATACTAGTGGTGGAACACCCTCGTGTCGATTGTACGAAGGGAGAGAGTCACTTGGGACTTCTTTCAAGAGGAGTTCCAGAAGAAGTATTTTAGTCAACGATTCATCAACCAAAAACAAAAGAAATTTCTCAAGTTAAAACAAGGCCGGATGACGGTGGCAGATTATGAGCGTGAGTTCGTGAAACTTAGTAAGTACGCTCAAGAATGTGTATCGATCGAGGCCATTATGTGTAAGAAGTTTGAGGATGGATTAAATGAAGACATCCGATTGATTGTTGGTGTCCTTGATCTAAAAGAATTTGTAGTGCTGGTAGAGAGAGCTCGTAAGGCTAAAGAATTGGCCAAGGAGAAAAGGAAGGCTAAAATGAAGTTTCGTGACTCGAGGAAGAGACATATGGGTAAATCATTTCAGTTTTCATCTAAGAAATCGAAGGAATCTAACACTCGATCTAGTGCTTCAGCTAGATTCTCAACTAGAAACCAAGGAAAACAGTCTTCAGGACATAAGGCTCAGACCACTTCAGTAGTGAGTGTGGGCAATGCTCGGTCTAATAGGCCTGGGTATCAACACTATGGCCGACGACACCCCGGTGAGTGCTGGGTGAATAGCCAGGCATGTTTCAAATATGGATCCCACGATCATTATATTAAAAATTGTCCTGAGATTGTTGAGAATGAGAAATCCCAGAGTGCGAAGTCCGGCAACACTGCTCCTATAGGAAGGCCACAGAAGAATTCGAGAAGTGGAACAAATAGTAAGAGTGCCCCAGCTGGGAGGCCTAAAAATAAAGCACCTGCGAGGACGTATGAATTCGCGTTGGCGATGAGGCTTCATCTCATGACGTGATTACATGTACCTTTTCTATCCATAATATACTTGTTGTTGCCTTAATTGACCCGGGGTCCAACCATTCATATATTTGCATGAAATTGGTACCCAATATAAACATGCTAGTTGAGTCTACTGAAATTTTGGTAAAAGTGTCTAACCCGTTAGGCAAACATGTGTTAGTTGATTAAGTATGTAGAAATTGTCCTTTGACAATTAGAAACCATTGTTTTCCGGCTGACCTCATGATATTGCCGTTTGATGAGTTTGATGTAATCCTTGGTATGAATTGGTTAACTTTCCATGTTGTTGTAGTGGATTGTGGAAGAAAATATATTAAGTTGAAATGCAAAGGTGGGGATGTTGTTTGGGTTGAACCGAGTGAACCGAATAACTTGCCAGTAGTGATATCGTCGATGACGGCAGAGAGATATTTGAGAAAAGGGTGCGAAGCTTATCTAGCTATTGTGTTGAATATTCAAGTATCCGAATTGAAGATTGAGTCAGTGCCAGTGGTATGTGAGTAACCAGATGTGTTTCTGGAAGTATTGCCTGGATTACGCCCAACTAAGGAAGTTGAATTTGGTATCGAGTTAATCCCTGGTATGGCGCCAATCTCGGTTTATCCATATAGGATGGCTTCGATGGAGTTAAAGGAGTTGAAAGTGCAGTTACAAGAATTAACAGACAAGGGTTTTGCGAGACTGAGTTATTCTGCATGGGGTGCTCCATTACTAGTACTGTTTGTGAAGAAAAAGGATGGATCGATAAGATTATGTATAGACTACCGACAACTCAACAAAGTTATAGTTAAAAACAAGTATACTTTACCAGGAATCGATGATTTGTTTGACCAAATGAAGGGAGCCACTGTGTTTTCCAAGATAGACATGAGGTCTAGTTACTATCAATTGAGAGTTAAGGATTTAGACATGCCGAAAACTACATTTCGGACGAGGTATGGTCACTACGGTGTTCATTGATTTAATAAACCATATTTTTCTGCACTATTTGGATAAATTTGTTGTAGTTTTTATCGACAATATTTTGATTTATTCTCGTAGTGAGTTTGAACATGTCGGTCACTTGAGGACAGTGTTACAGATTCTGAGAGACAAACAATTGTATGCTAAATTTAGTAAGAGTGAGTTTTGGCTTAAAGAAGTCAGATTTCTGGGGCATATCGTATCTAGTGATGGGATTCGAGTTGATCCGAGTAAGATCTTGGCCATCATAGATTGGAAACCTCCGAGGAATGTATCTGAGGTTAGAAACTTTTTGGGCTTAGCCGGCTATTACCAATGGTTTGTTAAAGGATTTTCCATGATTGCTACTTCAATGACGAAGTTGTTATAGAAGGATGTCAAATTCGAATGGTCAGAAAAATGCCAACAGAGTTTTGAAATCTTAAAAACATTGTTGACTGAGGCCCCAGTTTTAGTTCAACCTGAACCGGGCAAAGAGTTCGTAGTTTATAGTGACGCGTCATTGATTGGTCTGGGATGTCTACTGATGCAAGAAATAAAGGTGATAGCTTATGCCTTGAGGCAGCTGTAATCACATGAGAAAAATCATCCGACCCATGATTTGGAGCTAGTCGCTATTGTATTCGTGTTAAAGATTTAGAGACAACATTTGTATGATGAGAAATTTCAAGTATTCACCAATCACAAAAGCTTAAAGTACTTGATGAGTCAAAAGGAGTTAAACTTGTGGCAACGGAGGTGGCTAGAGGTGATAAAAGATTACGAGTTAGTGATTGACTATCATCCAAGAAAGGCAAATGTGGTCGCTGATGCCTTAAGTAGGAAATCCTTTTTTGCATTAAAGGCTATGAACACTCAGTTAGCTTTATCGGATGATAGCGCTATTTTAGCTGAATTGAGAGCTAGACCGATGTTCTGCCAAGAAATCTTTGAAGCTAAAAAATGTGACAACAAATTGCAAGCCAAAAGAGTTCAATTTGAATCGGGTGTAGAAACAGAGTTTCAAATTAATTCTGATGGATACTTGATGTTCCAAGATAGGATTTGTGTCCCTAAAGGTACCGAACTGATTCAGAAGATCTTAAGCGAGGCACATAGTAGCCGTTGGCCAGTCCATCCCGGAAGTACCAAAATGTACAATGATTTAAAGAGACTGTATTGGTGGCTGGGTATGAAAAAGGATATCTTAGAGTTTGTTTCGAAATGCTTGATATGTCAACAAGTGAAATACCTTCTGGGTTACTTCAACCTGTGACTATTCCCGAGTGGAAATGGGACTTAATTACTATAGATTTCGTAATGGGACTACCATTATCACCAAGAAAGAAAGATGCGATTTGGGTCATGGTGGATTGATCAACTAAATCAGCTCACTTTATTTCGGTATGCACTGACTACTCACTTGATAAGTTAGCCGAGTTGTATGTTTCTGAAATTGTGAGACTTTATGAAGTACCTCTACTGATCATTTCGGATAGAGATCCGAGATTCACATCGTGGTTTTGGAAGAAGCTTCGAGAGGCTTTAGGTACAAGATTGAGTTTTAGTATCGCTTTTCATCCGCAAACTGATGGTTAGTCAGAGAGAGTAATCCAGGTTTTTGAAGATATGCTCCGATGTTGTGTATTAGAATTCCAAGGCAGTTGGGAAAGGTATTTGCCATTGGTAGAATTTGCTTATAATAATAGTTTTCAGTCGAGTTTGAAAATGGCGCCTTGTGAGGCTTTGTATGGGTGTAAGTGCCAAACGCCTTTGTATTGGACTAAACTCAGAGAGACTCAGATTCATGGAGTCGATCTAGTCATGGAAACCAAAGAAAAAGTAAGAGTAATCTGTGATTGCATGAAAGCCGCTCCAGATAGACAGAAATCCTACGTTGATTTGAAGCGGAAAGAGATCCAGTTTCAAGTCGGTGATAAGGTATTTTTCAAAGTGTCTCCATGGAAGAAAGTTCTGAGGTTTGGTCGGAAGGGCAAAATGAGTTTGTATTTTATTGTACCATATGAGGTTACCGAAAAGTTAGGGCCGGTGGCATATCGGTTAGTTTTATCGTTAGAGTTAGAGAAGATTAACGAAGTGTTCCATGTGCCTATGTTACATCGATACCGATCAGATCCATCGCATGTGATTTCACCAACTGAGGTTGAAATTTGATCGGACATGACTTATAGTGAGGAACCGGTCAAGATTCTTGCTCGGAAAATCAAACAAGTGAGAAACAAAAGTGTAGAACTTGTGAAAGTATTATGGCATAGACATGGGGCTGAAGAGGCCACTTGGGAGCTTGAGGAGACTATGAGAAATCAATACCCAAACCTTTTCACCGTTAAGATTTTCGGGGATGAAAATCCCTAAGGAGGAGAAATGTAACAGCCCGATTTTGGGGCTAATCGGAATAGTGGTTTCGAGACCACAAATTTGAGGCCGAGAAATTTTTTTTATTGTTTTAATATTATTTTATGTGTTATAGTATGACTTTATAAGTGCATGAAAATTTTGTTGAACAAATTTTAATGATTGTAAGCTTAATCGCGAAAAAAGACTAAATCGCATAAAGGGTAAAAGTTCTATTTTACATGATAGATAGACCAAATAGTTAGAGAACCATAATTGGAGGTCTTTAAAGGGCAAATAGACCCTTTTTAGGAGAGTGGCCGGCCATATGGGGGACAAAAGAGGTCAAAGGTCAATATTAAGTGTGTTTGGTGACGTAATTGATTAAAATAAAAATAAAAGAAAGAGAAAAAGATATCATCTTCTTCTCATTTCCTTTCCCACCAAAAATACCAAAAAATTGAGGGTTTCTGGAAGCTTGAAATTGTAGCCACTCTCCATCTTTGAAAGTAAGTGATTTAGATAACCTTACTTGATAATTTTTATGTTTTTGAAGCATCTAAAGCTTAATTTAGCTATTGAGGGGACTATTTTGCAAAACGATTGAAAGTCTAGGATTTTGTCGTGAAAGCTTTTGAGAATTTTGATGAAATATTATGGTAGAAAATGAGTTATGGTGGTTAAATGAACAATTCTTGTGAAGTAGTTTTCATGAAAACACCTAAAGGGACCATTTTGTCAAGTTTATAAAATAGGTTGTAAATGTACGAAATAATTGGAATTGTGGGCTGTTTCTAGTATAAAAAGAATTCGGCTAGCCTTAATTAGTGAGAAAATTTGATGAAAATTGATTTACGAACTTAGGGGTAATATCATAATTTTGCGAAAGCCTAGGGGAGAAATGGTTATTTTGGCAAAACGTGGTCTATATAATGTCTTAATTAATGTGATGATTGAACTAGTGAAATTTTTATCATTTTAGATCAAGAAAAATGAGGACGGACCTTGATCGGGGAAAAGACAAGGTGTACGAGAACTAGACTCATTTTTACAAATTTTTCACCGAGGTAAGTTCACACGTAAATAATGCAATGAGAATAATGTATAAATGCTTAAATGTTGCATGAATTGTAATTCCCACCCTTGAAGGTAAGTTACAATATTTTGTCGTTATGCGGGATTATGTGTTAACTCTTTTATCATGAAATATGCGATTGCCTAAGTGACCGAGTTTGTCAAAGGTAAGTCTACGAGAAATGTCCCGTTTGAACTAGGAATAAATTAGGATACAATGTGACGTGTCATTAGGAACTATGTGGTTATAAACTCATTTGTATATGTGATGTGTGATTATATAAATTCGGGCGCTAGTCAAGTGCGTTCTACAGGTGGCTGAGTAGCCCGACATGTGTTGCGGGTACCTGTCAGCTTGTATGAGCAGTCGGTGTAGTTACGTCTTAACTGTCAACTTGTGTGAGCAGGCCTGTGATTAGCTCAAGAACGAGCAATATGTGATGTGTTAAATAAGGTAGCATGTGGCCACATATGGTGTGTTATGTGTATGTTTTTTGAGTATCCAATGATATTCCTAGTGTTCAACAAGTAAGTTAGTAGTTATTCTGTAACACCCCTCACCCGTATCTAACACCGGGACAGGGCTCGAGGCATTACTGGAACTTTACACTTTCAGTATACTAACTCAGGTCAGAAAATTTCACTTGGAATTAAAAATTTTTAATCATGAATATCTCATCCTTTGTATAGGCCTTTGAGACCTATAACATACCTAAAGGCAATGCGGGACAAATTCGGGCACTTTCGATGAATCTTAGTCACCTCAGAAAATTTTCCTTAACATAAAGGGTCACACGCCCGTATAGATGGGTCGTGCGAACTCACACGCCCGTGTGGCTTGGGGTACGACCATGCCCTTCAACCATGGGCAACACTGACTTATTAACACAGCCAGGACACACACTCGTGCTGCCTACTCATGGACGACACTGTTATTTGAACACGGCCATGGTACACGCCCGTGTACAACTTTGAGCTAAAATTTTAAGTGCAGGGGACACACGACCATACCACACACCCCTGAGAGAGAACTGTGTCTCACACATGGCCTAGACACATGCCCGTGTGTCCAACCATGTGGACTCTAATAGGCTATTTTCCAAGCCTTTAGTCACCCCTTTCTACTACTTGGGCTTAGTGGTCACCAAGTTTAAGAGAAAACATGATTTTACACTTGTAAATAATCTTAATAAAGCTAGTTGTATGGAAACCTCATATTATTGGTTTCTCACATGAAAGGTTATTTTCCATTTAGTGTTATGGGTTCCCATGTCACTTTAATTCATCTAAAATCAGCTCGTTCATGTGACTCATTGCCATTTGGTAACAACCCATCACTTGCAATTAAAACCATGCAAAATTTTGTAGGTCATAGCCCACTTCAATTAAGCCAATTTTCATGGCCATATAGAAAGAGATAAACACATTTTTACATGCTTTCATTTGGAAAATAAAATGACACATATAACAAAATACTCAAAAATACTATACATGCCATTGAACAAAATAAACTAAGTCTTTATACCAAAACTTGTCTAGTTGATAGTGTGTTGACTCTCCAATCCTATTCCAGTCCTTATGAGTCCTCGAGCTCTACGAGAGGGGGAAAAAGAGAGGGGTAAGCATTTTCATGCTTAGTAAGCTCGAATAATTGGGAAGTAAACTTACCGAGTAATTAGCATACATCCATACTTCAATCATGAAATCATCAATTATGAAATGATTTCCTATCACATGCACTCAATCAATAAGTTAGTCACACAACAAAGCATCATGTAATTTATGTAGATGAGCTCTTCATTTATCATCTTATTGACATACGTCATATTAATCCCATTGAGTTTCTAGGAAATCTTGATGGAATACTCATTATTCGTCAATTCTTACGATTGATCATTTCGCATATATGCACTCCCGGAACCTCACATCTCGTGGCAGGATTACTAGTCCAGGCTAAATCTCCCATATCATAAACTCATAAGGTGATGTCAGGATTACAAGTCTAGGCTAAATCATTTATAGCGGCAAACAGCCTTAATGAGCTCGGACTTGAGTTACCAGTCTAGGCTAAATTTAGACCCTAATAGGATTACCCGTTCGGACTAAATCCTCAATGCACATATATTCTTCGGGAGGCTCGATCATTCAATGAACAGCCGTCCAGGTAGGATCCTTTCTGTACTAGAGATCACGGATTACTCGTCCGAGCTAAATCTTTACTGCAACACATGCAGGATCTCTTTACACATATCAATGAGGGTTTCTCCATCGAATTCCCTTTGTCAACCTCATTCGAGACATTTTTCACATGTTACCATCAAATATGCATTTCTATGATATTTCATGCTAATAATTAATGCAACCATGATGCATTCATAAATCATTCAATTATACATATTAGGGGTTTACTTTAAGTTATCCGAACTTATCTGGTATTCTTTTCGGAGTTGTGTTTCGGTTATTTCGAAACCTTGCGTTTACCTCGATCGACCTCCAGAATTTGTTCCTCGGGGTCTATAATAGCAAAATTAACTCATTAATACCCCATATTATACATTTCAAGCTTAATATCTACTCGGTCCAAATGACCGTTTTGCCCCTAACCTTTCACATTTTTTTCGATTTAGTCCTTAGGCTCGTATAATGAAACACATGCACTTTTTATCTTACCCAAGCCTAGCCGAACACTTTTCCTTCTTATGGTAGCCGACATTTTCCATATTTTTCTCATTTCTACCACACATTTACATATTTTGTAAAATAGTCCCTATAAGGGTTTCTCATGAAAACCAGCTAGGAAAAGATGTTTAATACATATTCATCTTTCATATTCCTCCATAATCCATCAAAATACAAGAAACTCATGCATGGGTAAATTTTTAAACATGAACCCTAGCATGAAATTGGGTAGAAATGGAGAGAGCAAACTACCGGGATTTCAAAAATACAAAGAACATTAAAAATAGGGCTTGGGAGCACTTACTATTGAGTTTGGAAAGCTTGAAACCCTAGCTATGGAGAGCATGCAAATTTTTGCAGCTATGGAGAAGAAGATGAATGAATTTTGCTTCCTTTTCCCCTTTTTATTTCATTTATTACCAAATGACCAAAATGCCCTTCCTTAATAACTTTTCAAAATTTTCCATGCATGCCCATTTTTGTCCAAAAACTTAGAATTTGGGGAAATTGCTCTCCAAGATCTTCTAATTCATAATTTAAAGCAATTTCATGCAAATTGGTTCTAGAATCCAAGTTTTGCAATTTATTCAATTTAGTCCCTAATTTCTAATTGGACATCTTATACTTAGAATTTCTTCATGAAACTTTAACACATGCATATATTCATATTCTAGGCCTCATAATAATCATAAAATAAATATTTTTATGTCGAATTTGTGGTCACAAAACCACTATTTCGGGATGTTACATTTTCCCCCCTTAGGGACTTTCGTGCTCGAAAGTCTTACCAAACAACAGATTCGGATATTGACTTCTCATGGTTTCTTCTGGCTCCCATGTGGTATCTTCTACATCATGTCGATGCCAAAAAACTTTTACTAGAGCCACTTCTTTATTTCTCAACTGTTTAACTTCACGAGCCAATATCTTAACCGGTTCCTCTCCATAAGTCATGTCTGGTCAAATTTCAATCTTAGTTGGCGAAATCACATGAAAGGGGTCTGACCGGTATCTCCTTAACATGGATACATGGAACATGTCATGAATCTTTTCCAGTTCGGGTGGCAACACCAAACGATAGGCTAATGGTCTAACTCTTTCGGTAATCTCGTACGGTCCGATAAATCGTGGACTCAGTTTACCTTTCCGACGAAATCTTAATACCTTTTTCCATGGAGATACTTTCAAAAATAATCTATCTCCAACTTGAAACTCAATTTCCTTTCTTTTTCAGATCAGCATAAGACTTTTGCCTATCTGATGCCACTTTTAAAGAATCCCGTATCGCTTTAACTTTTTCTTCAGTTTCTTTGATCAAATCAACTCCATGAATCTGATTTTCCTTTAGTTCTGTCCAGTACAATGAAGTTCGGCACTTCCTACCATATAAGGCCTCATAAGGTGCCATCTTCAAACTTGTTTGGAAACTATTGCTATAGGCAAATTCTACCAATGGCAAGTGTTTTTCCCAACTACCCTGAAATTCGAGGATGCAACAACGCAACATGTCCTCGAGAATCTGAATCAACCGCTCAGACTGACCATCGGTCTGAGGGTGAAAAGCTGTGCTAAAGCTCAACTTTGTACCCAAGGCTTCTTGTAACTTCTTCCAGAATCTCGAAGTGAACCTCAGGTCTCTGTCTAAAATAATCGACAGTGGTACTCCGTGCAATCTTACTATCTCAGGAATGTAAAAATTAGCAAATCTATCAAGAGAATAATCCATCCTTACCAGGATAAAATGAGCCGACTTTGTCAATTTGTCCACTATAACCCATATGGCATATTTCTTTTTCGGAGTTAAAGGTAATGCCGTCATGAAGTCCATGGTAACTCTGTCCCACTTCTATTCGGGGACCGTTACAGGCTGTAACAAACCTGAAGGTACTTGATGTTCAGCTTTAACTTGCTGACATGCCAAACATTTCGATACAGATTCAGAAACATCTCTTTTCATGCTGTTCCACCAGTACATCTTCTTTAAATCATTGTACATCTTGGTACTTCTCGGGTGAACAGTCAAACAACTGTTATGTGCTTCTTGCAAAATCTTCTGAATAAGTTCATTTTCTTTGAGTACACAAACCCTATCTCTAAACATTAAACATCCATCAGGACTAATTCGGAAATCTGACACAACACCAGGCTCACATTGAGTCCTTTTTGCTTGCAAGTCATCATCATTAAGCTGAGCATTATGAATTTCCTGTAGAAATGTCGGTCTAGCCTCCAGCTAGGCCAAAACTGAACCATCATCAAGCAATGTCAAACGAGTATCCATGGCTTTCAAAGCATACAAGGATTTTCTACTCAATGCATCGGCGACTACATTCGACTTTCCTGGGTGATAGTAGATAATTAGATCATAATCCTTAATTAATTCTAACCATCTTATTTGTCTCAAATTTAATTCTTTTTGAGTCATCAAGTATTTCAAACTCTTGTGGTCTATGAATATACGGCAAGTTTCGCCATACAAATAATGCCTCCAAAATTTTAAGGCAAAAAGAATAGCGGCAAGCTCTAGGTCGTGGGTTGGATAATTCTTCTCGTGAGGCTTCAATTGCCGTGAAGCATAGGCTATCACCTTGCCATCTTGCATAAGCACACAACCAAAGCCATTTAAGGATGCATCACTGTAGACAACAAATTCTTTTCCTGATTCAGGTAGCACCAAAACAGGAGCTCCGGTCAGCAATGTCTTTAACTTTTCAAAACTTTGCTGATACTTCTCCGTCCATTCAAACTTAATGTCTTTCTGTAGCAGCTTCATCATCGGAGTCGCTATCATGGAAAATCCTTTAACAAACATTCGATAGTAATCGGCTAAGCTTAAAAAGCTTCTAACTTCAGTTATATTCTTGGGTGATTTACATTCAACAATTGCAGAAATCTTACTTGGATCAACTCAGATGCCTTCACCCGAAACTATATGACCCAAAAATCCAACTTCTTGGAGCTAAAACTCACTCTTGCTAAACTTAGCATACAGTTGCTTTTCCCGCAAGGTCTGCAACACAATTATCAGGTGCTTCGCATGCTCTGTCTCATCTTTAGAGTAGATCAAAATGTTGTCAATAAACACAATGACAAACTTATCCAAATATGGCCGAAATATCCTATTCATTAGATCCATAAACACAGCTAGTGCATTCGTTAGCCTAAATGGCATGACAAGAAATTCGTAATGACCATACCTCGTTCTGAAAGCTATCTTGGGTACATCTGAGTCTTTAACTCGCTGTTGATAACAGCTAGACCTCAAGTCTATCTTGGAGAATATGGTGGCTCCTCTCAACTGGTCAAACAAATCATCGATCCTTGGCAAAGGATACTTATTCTTGATAGTCACCTTGTTTAGTTGCCGATAATTGATACATAACCTGATCAAACCATCTTTCTTCTTTATGAACAACATGGAGGCACCCCAAGGTGAAAAACTTGGCCTAGCAAATCCATTATCCGTCAGCTCTTGCAACTTTGCTTTTAACTCCTTCAAGCCGGTAGGTGCCATTCTATACGGGGCAATAAAAATAGGAGTCATCCCTGGCACCAATTCAATACCAAACTCTATCTTTCTTTCAGGAGGCAATCCGGGTAATTTCTCCAGAAATACATCTGAATACTCACATACTGTTGGCACAGATTCAATCTTCAATTCAGTTTCCTTAGTGTTCAACAAAAATGCAAGGTAAGCTTCGTATCCTTTCCTCATATATCTCTGGGCAACCATTGCTGTGATTACAACCAGCGACGAACCCTTACCATCCGGGCATTTTAACTTAATATACTTACTACCACAATTCACTGTTACATCATGAAGGGCTAACCAATCCATACCCAATATTACATCAAATTCATCAAATGGTAATAACATAAGGTTAGCCGGGAAACAACGACCTTGAATCGTCAAAGGACAATTCTTATAGAGTTTATCAACTAGGACTGATCTGCCTAGTGGGTTCGACACTCTAATAATATCTTCCGTATGTTCAACAGGTATGTTCATACTAGATGCCAATCTCATGCAGATATATGAATGAGTCAACCCCGGGTCAATTAAAGCAACAACAATTATATTAAAAAGAGAGAAAGTACCCGTAATAACATCAGGAGTAGCAGCTTCCTCTCGAGCATGTATCGCATACGTTCTTGCCAGGGCTCGAACCTCTAATTTTCCAGCGTCTTTAGTTACGACTCGACTACCACTAGCATTCCCAGGGTATCTCAGAGGTTTACCTCATAGAATGGGAGCACCCAACTTCAGAGCTATTTCCTCATCTTTTTCAGCTTGTTGCGGGCAGTCTCTGAGAAAGTGATCAAGAGAACCACATCTGAAACATGAGCCGCTCTTCATTCGGCACTTTCCGAAGTGAAATTTGATGTAGCTCTTGAACTTTAGTTTTTGATCATCTACACTCCCCACACTAGTCACCATCGGGGAGGAAGACTTTTGACCTCGTCGTTTAGAGCTTCTCGATCTACCCGAATATCCCACTGACGAAGTGAAGCATTTATGTAGGCTTCTGGCCTTCTTCGTGGAGAACGAGAGTGTTTTACTGCTAGACCTCTTGCTCGCAACTCGAGCCTCTCTCTTAACTTGTTTTCTTTCATTATTAAGTTCATCGGCCTTCTTGGCTCGATCGGCCAATGCGGCAAACTCCCGTATTTCTAAGATCCCAATCAACAACTTGATGTCCTCATTCAGACCCTCCTTGAAGCGTTTGCACATTTTTGATTCTGTTTGGACCCATTCAATTGCGTATTGACTTAGTCGTATGAACTCTCTCTCGTATTCTGCTACAGTCTTGTTCCCTTGTTTCAGTTCCAGGAACTTCTTTTGCTTTGAGTCCAAAAATCGTTGGCTAATATATTTCTTCCTAAACTTTACTTGGAAGAAATCCCAAGTAATATTTTCTTTCGGCACTACCGAGGATACGGTCTTCCACCAATTGTATACAGTGTCCTTCAAAAATGACACAGCACACTTCAAACATTCCTCGGGTGTCCATGAAAAATCATCTAGCACCCGGCGTAGTATTCTCGAGCCAGAACTCATCTCTTTCAGTGTCATCATCAACTTTAGCTCTGAATTCTTCAGCCCCATACTTTCTAAGCTTATCTACAGGGGCTTTACCGATTCTCACCGGTGCCGTACCTCGTGGCACATCCTTATCAGGTTAGTTAGGGGGCGGGGGAGGTCTTGGTATATTGGGGTGATTTGATAGATAATCCCCAAACCCTTCATCCATCATATCAAAGAAGGGAGCTTGGGCCTTTTCTCGGCCTTCTGACATCAGCCTTCTACTACTACTAGATATAGCTCATTGTACGGAAGCTGGAGCATGGCTCTCGGCACCTTCGGACTCATCTTGTGCTTGATTGGAAGACATTCACTATATTCAAAATAGTTTAAACAATTAGGAGACGTCACACTATCAATATTCGAATAATGGCATGTATAACAAACTTTAACATCCTCTACGGTAGTCCTAGAACCGACTAAACCGTAGCTCTGATACCAATAAATGCAATACCCCTCACCCGTATCAAACACTGGGACAGGGCTCGAGGCATTATCAGAACTTTACACTTTTAGTATACTAACTTGGGTCACAAAATTTCACTTGAAATTAAAACTTGTCAATCATGAATATCTCATCCTTTGTATAGGCCTTCGAGACCTATAACATACCTAAAGGCAATGCAGGACAAATTCGGGCACGTTTGATGAATCTTAGTCTCCTTAGAAAATTTTCCTTAACATAAAGGGTCACATGCCCGTGCAGATGGGCCGTGCGGACTCAACGCCCGTGTGCCTTGGGGCACACCAATGCCCTTCAACCATGGGCAACATTCACTTATTAACACAACTAGGACACACACCCGTGCTGCCTACCCGTGGACGACATTTTCATTTGAACACGACCATGGTACACGCCCGTGTGGCCTACCGTGTACAACTCAAAGCGAAAATTTTAAGTGCAGAGGACACACGACCATAGCACACACCCTTGGGAGAGAACCGTGTGTCACACACGGCCTAGACACACACCCATGTGTCCAACCATGTGGACTTTAATAGGCTATTTTCCAAGCCTTTAGTCACCCCTTCCTACTACTCGGGCTTAGTGGTCACCAAGTTTGAGAGGAAACATGGTTTTACACTTGCAAATAATCTTAATAAAGCTAGTTGTATGGAAACCTCATATCATTGGTTTCTCACATGAAAGGTTATTTTCCATTTAGTGTTATGGGTTCCCACGTCACTTTAATTCATCTAAAATCGGCTCGTTCATGTGACTCATTGCCAATTGGTAACAACCCATCACTTGTAATTAAAACCATGCAAAATTTTGTAGGTCATAGCCCACTTCAATTAAGCCAATTTTCATGGCCATATACAAAGAGATAAACACATCTTTACATGCCTTCATTTGGAAAATCAAATGACACATATAATAAAATACTCAAAAATACTATACATGCCATTGAACAAAATAAACTAAGTCTTTATGCTAAAGCTTGTCTAGTTGATAGTGTGTTGACTCTCCGATCCTATTCCAGTCCTTATGAGTCCTTGAGCTCTACGAGAGGGGAAAAAGAGAGGGGTAAGCATTTTCATGCTTAGTAAGCTCGAATAATTGGGAAGTAAACTTACCGAGTAATTAGCATACATCCATACTTCAATCATGAAATCATCAATTATGAAATGATTTCCTAACACATGCACTCAATCAATAAGTTAGTCACATAACAAAGCATCATGTAATTTATGTAGATGAGCTCATCATTCATCATTTTATTGACATACATCATATTAATCCCATTGAGTTTCTAGGAAATGTCGATGGAATACCCATTATCTGTCAATTTTATGAATGATCATTTCACATATATGCACTCCCGCGAACCTCACATCTCATGGCAGGATTACCAGTCCAGGGTAAATCCCCCATATCATAAACTCATAAGGTGATGTCGGGATTACCAGTCCAGGCTAAATCCCTTATAGCGGCAAACACCCTTAATGAGGTTGGATTTGAATTATCAGTCCAGGCTAAATTTAGACCCTAATAGGATTACCCGTCCGAGCTAAATCCTCAATACACATATATTCTTCTGGAGGCTCAATCATTTAAGGAAATGCCGTTTGGGCTAGATCCTTTCCATACTCGAGATCACGGATTACCCGTCCGGGCTAAATCCTTACTGAAACACAAGCAAAATCTCTTTACACATATCAATAAGGGTTTATCCATCCAATTACCTTTGTCAACCTCATTCGAGACATTTTTCACATGTTACCATCAAATATGCATTTCTATGATATTTCATGCTAATAATAAATGCAATCATCATGCATTCATAAATCATTCAATTATGCATAATAAGGGTTTACTTTAAGTTATCCGAACTTACCTGGTATTCTTTTCGGAGTTGTGTTTCGATTATTCCGAAACCTTCCGTTTACCTCGATCGACCTCTGGAATTTTGTTCCTCGGGGTCTATAACAGCAAAATTAACTCATTAATAGCCCACATTATACATTTCAAGTTTAATATCTACCCCTGGTCCAAATGACCGTTTTGCCCCTAACCTTTCACATTTTTTTCGATTTAGTCCCTAAGCTCGTATAATGAAACACATGCACTTTTTATCTTACCCAAGCCTAGCCGAACACTTTTCCTTCTTATGTAGCCCACATTTTCCATATTTTTCTCATGTCTACCACACATTTACATCTTTTGCAAAATAGTCCCTATAAGGGTTTGTCATGAAAGCCAACTAGGATAAGATGTTTAATACTCATTCATCTTTCATATTCCTCCATAATCCATCAAAATACAAGCAACTCATGCATGGGTAGATTTTTAAACATGAACCCTAGCATGAAATATGGGTAGAAATGGAGAGAGCAAGCTATCGAGATTTTAAAAATACAAAGAACATTAAAAACGAGGCTTGGGAGCACTTACTATTGAGTTTGGAAAGCTTGAAACCCTAGCTATGGAGAGCATGCAAATTTAGCAGCTATGAAGAAGAAGATGAATGAATTTTTCTTCCTTTTTCCCTTTTTATTTCATTTATTACCAAATGACCAAAATGCTCTTCCTTAATAACCTTTCAAATTTTCGATGCATGCCCATTTTTGTCCAAAAACATAGAATTTGGGGAAATTGCTCTCCAAGACCTTCTAATTCATAATCTAATTCAATTTCATACAAATTACTTCTAGAATCCAAGTTTTGCAATTTATTTAATTTCGTCCCTAATTTCCAATTGGACATCTTATACTTAGAATTTCTTCATGAAACTTTAACACGCGCATATATTCATATTCTAGGCCTCATAATAATCATAAAATAAATATTTTGATGTCAAATTTTTTGTCCCGAAACCACTATTCTAACTAGGCCTTATTTCAGGATGTTACATATTCAACGACTAAGTCAATGATGGGAATTATGCAATTGTGTTACGAGTTAGTACAGGTATGTACGTAAAATTCTTGAGTAAAGATTTCAATATGTTAAGTACTTGTGGTAAGAGTATGTATAAGAAGGTTAAGCTTATGAAACTTTGTTTCATTTTAACTATTGAGTGATGTTTTTTTATTATATGCATGTGAGCTTACTAAGCTTTATGCTTACTCCTTTCCTTTCTATTTTCTTATAGTGCTGTTAAGCTAGTATTAGGGATCAAGAGGCGTCAGAGGCATTGATCACACTATCACCCGAAGCTTTGGTATAGCTAGTTCAAATGTTTTGGTTTTTGGCATGTATAGGGACTCGAATCTTTAGTTTAGTGTCTTGTTAGTTTAGCCACAAGTGTTGGCTGATATGATGGATGTGATATTCATTTTGTATAGGCCATTAAATTTGGCTAATGATAATTGTTATTATATGCATTTGATGGAAGTTTTTAATGGTTGTGGCCGATGCTATTATAAATATGTTATGCTCGATCTTGTGTATGTTAATGTAAGTAAGGGTAGCAAAGAGGCTTGGTAAATAGCCTTATTTTTGTCCACACAATTAGACACACAGGCGTGTGCCTAGGCCGTGTGTGACACACGGCCACCCCTATAGGCATATTTTCCGGCCGTGTGTCCTCTGTACGTAAAAATTTCAAGTCAGTATGCATGGTATTAAGCACATGGGTAGAGACACGGCCATGTGTCTCAACCGTGTGGACGACATGGCCTCTGGCCACAGGCATGTGCCTCGGCCATGTGCCTCTAATTGGATAGTGACGTCAGAAATAGAATGTCAAGGTTGTTAGAGATGGGCATGTCATGGTCGTGTGAGGGACACGGGCCATGGAAACAGGCGTGTGTCAGTCCTTGGGAAAACCCCTGCAGGTTTGAATTTAGAATTTAATTCACACCGGCTTTATACATGGGCGTGTCCCATTGTGCTTAGGCCGTGTGAACCATACGGGCCTTTAGCATGACCATGTCCTAATGGCCATACAGTCGTGTGCTCTATTTCTAAGGACATCTTTCTAGAGTTTGTTAAAAGACCTGAATTGGTCATGAATAGGTTTCGATGGATGTTTAGGGTCTCGTGAGTTAATAAAGTTTAGACATATTCTAATTTTTTTAAAATTTTACCAAGTCTTGATGACTCGAAAATGTTTGACTACATGTGCTTAAGAGTTGTAGTGTCTCGTATTCTGTCCCAGCATAGGGCATGGGTGTGGGGTGTTACAGAGCTACTTTAGAAAATGCTGAAAGTGATATTAAGATATTTGAAAATGTGTGTGTGATAAGTTGAAACTTGGAAAGGTATGAATAAGAGTTCATGATATTTATATGATGATGTACAAAACAAAATAACTATAAGTTGAGAAATATGGGTAAAAATGTCATTGTTTTGGTTGAATGTTGTGTTTCGATGGGTTATGGTGATTTTTTGAAACGAAATAAAAGTTTATATTGTGATAAGCTCATCCATGTTTGTTTGTCATTCATATGATGTTATGTGCCTAACTTGTTTGATTAAGTGAATGTGATAAGTAAATTTACTCAAAAGTTATAGAATGTATGTATAAGTGCACTTGTCTGAATAATATACTAGGAAAGTTCGTGTAACATAAATATGTATGTTAATTTTCCTAAAGTAAATTGTATAACTATGATGATATTATGATGATGATCAATGTTAAGTCACATGTGTGTATATATGAGAGTCAAGTTAGAGGCTTTACGACCTCACCCCCTTACCAATGTGGTATTTTATGATGAAACCTTACTAGACTTATCTTGAATGAGCTCACAAGTGAGAGACTAAAAAGTTTAGTAGTGGAATAACTAATAATGTGGACAAAGTTGAGAATAGTTTGGCAAGTGAATATAGTTTTGGAAAATATGCCAGGTTATTCTAAAGATCATTCGGATTTCATAATGCCACGGTTAAAGAAAAAGTTAATCTCAGCCAATCGACTCATTCAGGTATGTGTCTAAAGTATGTATTTGCTGGAATTTCTTCCAGATTGATTTTCGTTAGTGAATGGAATCATATGGGATTAGTGATGACAAAAGTAGTCAAAGGAATGATATTTGAATCATAATGATGTCTGAGTGTAACAGTTGTAATTGAATAGAATATAATGATCTCTTCTGGGTATTTTATATATTCACTTATCCTTAGAAATATATGTAATTGTTTGTTTTTTGATGAAATTCTTATCGTATGATAATGGTAGCTGATTATAATGTTAGATGAAAGCATTGTTGGTTCGGTTGGTTGATGATCAGCATATCTTATCTCTCCCACTTTGGGGTTCTATTCTATTATGTTTGGAATAAAATTTGATGGTGAAGACCTATGTGAGGCTATTCTTCTATTTCTATTGGATGTTATTTTATTTTATATATCTATTTGGAAAATATATTATCTCTGTTACAATTGATTCTAGAGCGTGTAAGCATTGTTTCCTTCTGGTTTTCTCTGAGGAATCATCAAGATCTTTATTATTTTCATATGAGTTATGTTCTCAGACTTCCAGTATGGTATTTCATCTTGGATTTCTTTATCTCAGTTTTCTTATCATTATTTCGTAAATTATCAATCTTGGCTCATCTTTAAAGTTTGTTCTTTGGCTTATAATAATGATGTCTATTATAGGTGTATTTGTGGTTCGATCATAGGAATATGGTGATTCTGGTATCAGGATTTCTCTAATTTTTGTGAAAGGAATTGACATCGGTAAAGGTATAGATAGTGGAAGTTCAAGCTCAAATTGTATGATGGTTTTCTTTCATCAGGTAAGTTTGATTAAGGTCAATGAGTTCAATTAGGATATTTTGTTTTCTTGAGCCGATGCAATTGTAAAGATCTTTGATTAGCATGTTAAGGGAAATATAAAAGATTGTATGTTTGAGTCGTTTAACAACATGAAGAAAAGAGTATTTTGATATGTTATTATATGATAGTTGAAATCGAATTAGTTGATTTTATCTGAGCGAGTTGGTCAGTTGAAAGGTAATTTGAGTTGTATGCATTTAAGTTATCCTGAGGTAAGGAAATAAAATCTTGTTATTCATGGGTGAATAGACGGACAGTTTGAAGCAAGAATTTATATTCTAGAAAGTATGATACAGAGATATACCTATTAGATTTGTTCTAATCGAATGATATTGTTATGAGTTAAAGCTGTTCCAATTAATGAGTTATCTCATTTGTGAAAGTTTGAAAGGTCTGTTGCATGTTAACAAAGTTGAAAATAGTTGAAAGTGTTCTTAACCGAAACACTGACTCTGGGTTTTGTTTGAATTGAGTAAAGGAAAACTGAGTCCATGGTTCATTGGGCCATATGAAATCACGGAAAGAATTGGACTCGTTGCATATCGGTTGGCATTACCACCAAAACTTGACAAAATTCAAAAAAATTTTCAGTGTTTATGTTGCGATGGTATTGGTCGGATCCTTCACATGTTATTTCTCTGACAGAAGTTGAGATTCAGCCTGATATGACTTACAGTGAGGAACTGATTAAAATCCTGGCACGTGAAACAAAAGAGTTAATAAATAAAAAGGTAGCATTAGTAAAAGTTTTTTGGCAATGACATGGGATTGAAGAAGCTACCTAGGAACTGAAGGATACCATAAGAAGGCAATACCCAAATCTTTTTATTGGTAAGATTTTCGAGGAAGAAAATTCTTAAGGGGGAGAGTTGTAATAGCCAATTTTTAGTGAAATAGGAACAGTGGTTTTAGGACCACAAATCTTAGCTGAAAATAAATTTTATTTTAATATTATCGCTTGGTCCGTATTATGATAGGATTGTTATATGAAACTTCTGATAAGAAAAAATTTATCAATTATGTGTTTAATTATGAAAGGACCAAATTGCATAGAATGCAAAAGTTCAATTCTAGTAGCTAAAAGTATCAAATAGCTTGGAATTCAAAACTTGAGGTCTTTATATGAGAATTAGACCATTAAAGAAGAGTTAGTAGACATTTTTGGTGATTCTCCATGGAAAAATTAGAAAAGGCTAAGGACTAAATTGGAGACTAAAATAATTAAAAGATGATAATAGAAATATCATCTTATTTTATATCATCTTCCCCAAATTAAGACATGGAAATCCTAGGAAAGAGAAAATCTTCAAGCAAGCTTAATTGGTTCAATTGGGTAAGTATTCTTGTCTCATTTTTAGTAATTTCTATATTTTTGAGATCGGGATAGTCTAATCTATCTATTTTGGGGATTAATTTGAAAAGCTATCAAAGTAACAAAGTTTTGCCATGGATAAATATGTTGAAAATTTGAAATTTATGGTAGAAAATGAAAGGTTGTTGATAGATAAACAACATTGACAAAGGGAATTTTGATGAAATCATGATTTAGGGACTAAATTGAAAAGTGGTAAAATCCATGGAAAAGTTCTAAATTTTGTGAAATACAAGTCCTGTAAATGTTATATGAAAATTTTAGTGAGGCTTGGAATAAGGATTAAATTACATGAATTTTATTTTTTGCGCCTAGGGACGAAATTGGAATTTATGAAAAGTTTAGGGGTAAGATGGTAATTTTGCATAGGGTGTAAACTGAACCCAATTGAGTATGAAATGGATTAAATTGATGTTTTAAATTCATTTATATAGATCCAGACAACTCAAATTCGAAGCTAGATCAAGGAAAAGAAAAAGTTTCAAATTAGTAGTTTTCATATACGAACAAGTATCGAGGTAAGTTCGTGTAACTTAATTATGCATGTTAATATGTTTGAAAATGAATGTTGTATTTGGGTGAATTATATAAATGCTTAAAGTGTAAAAGAAATTATATGCTCGATATTGCTTGAATAAATGATAAGTTCCGATTGAATTAAGAAATTCGATGGATATATGTGATTTCCCTTATTGAATGTGGTCTTACATATGTTGCGGACAGAAAATAGCTCGGACGAGCAATCTTGTTATAGCCCTCTTTAGCATCCTGTTAAATAGTTCTTGCAAGCATCTTGATCGATAGTGATCTTGCATGTGTTGTACACTACATGATGCGAACCCAGTCGTATCATGTTATGACGCAACTCGATGCCATCGAGATTGACCTAAACTTGAGGGGCCCAAGTGCAAGATGAAGCATATCATAGGCCTGATTTATTATTGGGCCAATATTTTTAAGGACTTTTTAATTTAATTAAGTTTTATTTAAATTAATAAGTTTGCATATTTTAATTTTAACTTGCACTTTTTGTGTTCTGCATTTAATAAAGTAATGCATTATGTAACTTTCATGTTAGTTAAGTATGTATCATAAATAATGACTTGCATTATGTAACTCCCATGTTACTTTAAGTCTACATTATTAAATTAAGTCTTGCATTAAATAACTAATCTGTTTATTTAGTTTGCATTTTAAATCATGCATTTAAGCATCTTAGTTAATTGAGATGTTAGAATAAATGCTTATCTTAAATAATTTAGTTGTTGGAATAATTTATTGATGCATGTGTTTGATTTCATTTATTTAAGTTAAGCGTTTAATGTGTTTTGTGTTTAATAAGTGTTTAAATGTGTTTAATATGTTTGCTTTAATGTGTTTAATTGCAGGTGTCTTTTCAGCTGGAAACCGTTACATTCAAGGGCTGTTACAAATTGATTAATGTGAATTTTCAAGTGAATTTCGGTTACATACAAAGGGGAACATTATTCTTCATTAAAAAGAGCTGTTATCATCAATTAAAGGGAGCAATACACATCCTGAAATTCGGAAGTAGCCTTTTCCATCTTCCATAACCGATTGTTGATTAAATAATCACTTTATGAGCTTAATTTCCATCCAAGTTGCTGGTGTCCATTCGGCTGACCTAGGAGACTTTAAAAGTTTGTTCTTAAAGCATTCAAGTGAATTGAACTCAACTAAATTGAAGAATTGAATCGTCTTAAAGGAAGGAGTTACTTAGGCTAGAATTTCAAAAGTTGTGACTTTTCATTTCAGCTCATTAAGCTAAATAAAAGTGACTATTCAGCTAGCCGCTTTTAAGACTATAAATAGTTTTAATAAGCCTATTGTAAGAGAACCTTTTTGTTAAATTTATGTTAAACTTGAGTTTTGTGAGTTATCCAATTCTCTTTGATCTTTTGGAACTGATTTGACTTACCAAGCATTGCTTGTGACGTTTATCCTTTCCATTGTTAACCGAACTTATCACTTTCAAGTGTGGCATTCGTATACCTTTGGTTCCTATCACTAATTGATAGTGGGTCAAGGTTTATCCTTTGCTATTTTCCTTAAACTGTAAAACACTTAAAAGCCATTTGAGATTAGGGTCAACAATCCAATATTGTTGGTTCATTTTCGGCCTTAGTCTATTTATCCATTCTCTTTGGTTAACCATTTTGTTACCCTATCTTAAACCTATTTCTTTCATTCATCAAACTTTTCTTTGCTTTAAATCTAGTTCATTTCAAAATGAAACATTCTACTCAAATTCAAGGTTAGGCAACATTACGACTCGAATCATCACCGATACGAGTTCGTATCACTACCACAGCTCGTGTGACCGTCCTATTACATGATTCGATTGGTTGTGATCCAGCATATAATGCAGACGCAAATGCAGCTCTACGTGAGTGTCCTAAAATAAGCTCTTATGGGCTTCTCGACATTGCTCGCTTGAACTCCTTATTACCTTACCATGTGCTCTCTGATAATAACTCTTTGGAGTTACCTGATAAGCTCTATGAGCTCCCTGATTAAAACTCTTATGAGTTTTCCTCTTTAGCCCAGATAAGTGTCCTGTTACATGGCTCATTTGAGCATTCTAATATGTGGCTCAAGAGTGTGCTCCTTGATTATGTGCCCTAATGGGTGCCCTTGAACATGAATTGATGGATCACTGATTTGTATACCTCATGTATACTACCTGAGTATCCATCGATATTTCAATAATTCAACAGATAAACTTCTGACATGAGAAATTGTGAGATTGAAGGAATTATGTCGAATGCTTCTGAAATACTTATAAGTTTGTAGCATGATGAGCTCATCCATGATTATTTCATGTACATGTGAATTATGTGACTAACTTACTTCTTTAAGTGTAAGTGATTAGGCAAATTGCCAATTTGTTGGAAAGCATGTCATTGTATGCTTATTGTAGTAAATGTGATTGGTAAGTTTAATTCTTGTTATACAAACTTACTAAGCATTAATTTCTTACTAGGTTTTATTTTCTTTATTTTATAGTGCTCGAGGGCTCGCAAAGGTCAAAAATCGGTTAGAGCATCATCACACTATCTATTAGTTCGTTTTGGTATAAATAGTAAACTTATTTTGGTATAATGGCATGTATAGGTTAACTTGACCAAATGATGACTTGTAAATGGATGCTTACAATATAGCCATTGGTATGGCTAGTGATGTTTGATTTTGTGACAGCCCAAAATTGACCCTAGTCGGGAAGTGGTTTCGGGACCACAAAACCAGGTTATAAAAATAATTAATTGCTATGTTCTATGTTTATTATGTGTGTGTACATGCATATGTGGAAGTTTCATTCCCTAATTTTGCCAATTGCATGAGGAATTATTAAATAGGGATCAACATGAGACATGGTGAAATATGATAGGCTAATTTTAAAGGGCTTATTAGTGCATGTCAACACAAGGGTGGACTTGCATGTCAAATTGCCCAATTCCCTTATAGTGGCCGGCCAAGATGGATTGATGATGGGCAATATATTTGTTGAATTTGATATTATAATAAGAAATTGGGTTATTGGAGTTATAATGAATAAAAGAAAGAATAAAAGAAAAAAGAAAGGTAATGAAAACAAAGCTTGTATCCTTGGTTCTTCTTGGCCGATTGTAAAGAGGAAGATAGGAGGGAAACATTCGGTCACTTGAAGCTTGAGAAGGTTAGTAAAAATTTTGTTAGTTTTTGAAGTTTTAAGTTTAGTTTAAGTCAATTAGCTAGTTCCATATTAGCCCATTTGAAAACTTGGAATTTTAGATGTTGGTTTGAGCTTTCGGTTGTGGTTGTCAAGGGAGGAAATGAGATTTTGTTTGTCTTCAACAATTGATTGGTATATAAGTGTTAAATGTGAGAAAATTTTGTTTGGGTAATTGTAATAAATAATTAGAGGCTTAATTATCAAAAGGTTTCGGTTTTGATATTATTTTTATAAGCATAATTAGTTCAATTTGATAATAAGGTATGAGGTGATAAGTAAAATTTTCATGGTGGTTTAGGTTTAATGACATTCGGCTATGGTATTTGACAATGGTAAATTTTGTTGTTTCATGATAAAGATAGATGAGTGTTTGAGCTATACAAATAATCATATGTGAGCAATGGGTGCTAAAGGGAAAGGAATCGACTACCTTATTATGTACCAAGGCCGAATGTGTACTTGAATTAGGAAGTTATTGAGTAATGTTTGTACCTTAAGTGATAGAATAGAGTGAATGCTTGGAATGTGATATGTGTGAATTATATGTTAAATTAAGGTTTGCTAAGCTAGCTATTAAGGTGAAATGCAAATGTTAGTATTTGATTTGGTAATAATCTGCTTGGGGACAGCAGCAGTAAGGTGATTTTGGAAAATCGCCATAATTTGTAGGAGTTTAATTAGAAGCTGAGTAAATTATGTCATTAAAGCTTGAAGAGTCTATTTTCTTACAAATGAAACTATAAGAACTAAAGAGTTACCGATCTTGAGATATTTGAAGTATTGTGGGGCTGAGTCAAAATGACTACTAGATTCCCTGTTCTGTTTTTAGGAAATCATTATAAATTGTACAAAAATGATTATAAGATAAAATTTATATGCTTAAACTCCTTAATGAGTCTAGTTTCAAATGAAATGAAATACAACACATTTGGAATTCTGTAAAATGAGAAATTTGATTCGTAGTGAAGAGTGGTCAGATTAGTCAAACAGTGAAACAGGGGAAACTTTAAGAAAAATCTGGTACTGATTGGCCAAGCCTAAAATTCTGAAAATTTTATGGATGGAAGATATTCGAGTCTATATTCAGGGAAAATTAACGGCAAGTGATTTGGAGTTTTGTAGCTCCAGTTATAAATAATTTAGTGACTGCTGCTCAGGGAAAACAGCTCGTAGTGAATATGTGATTTTGTTGTAAACATTAATGAAAATTTGCTAATGAATTATTTATTGATTTTTATAAAGCTTACTATAATCTATGTGTGTGAAAGTCGAATCAATTTATATATTATTCTGAAAGTAATACTTGAATAGTCGATTAATGACTATTTTAAAATTTGTTGAACTTAAGCTCAAGAGCAAAGGGGAACTAAATCCGATAAAGGGAAGGAAAAAGTAATTGAATAGCCATTGAAGTCGTTCGACAACATCCGAGGTAAGTCTTCGAGTAATGACCTTACTTGAATTATATTGAAATGATTAGTCATCCTATGATGGATAGTCAAATGTGCATAGAGACTATGTTATAAAGCCAATTGAAATCATGCTCTTTGTGTGTGGCTATTGAGCCGAAATTGGAAAGGTTTAATAAATGCTTTGTGTTTGAGCCTTAGTAACGAAAGTGAAATATGGATGTGTCATGATTGTTGATATATATGTGCATGAGCATTTGAATTTTATCCGGGCTAAGACCCGAAGGCATTTGTGCGAGTTGATATATCCGGGCTAAGTCCCGAAGGCAATTGTGCTAGTGATTTTATCCGGGCTAAGACCCGAAGGCATTTGTGCGAGTTGATATATCCGGGCTAAGACCCGCAGGCATTTGTGCGAGTTGATATATCCGGGCTAAGACCCGCAGGCATTTGTGCGAGTTGATATATATCCGGGCTAAGACCCGAAGGCAATTGTGCAAGTTGATATATCCGGGCTAAGACCCGAAGGCATTCGTTCGAGTTGCTATGCCCGGGTTAAGACCCGAAGGCAATTGTGCTTGTGGTAATATCCGGCTAAATTCCGAAGAAACTTGGGTATGAATGTGAGCGTTTTGTGCTGTAATAAATTCAATTAATACGCTCAACAAACCCAAACGATAAGGTATGTTTGCATGTGATTCGGAAAAGTCGATTCGTTTTAAGTAGTATTCGTTCAATCGACTAACGAACTTTTGGGCTTTTATATGGGTTGATACCTTGTGTGTGTATATATGTTGACGAATTGTGAAGTAAGCATGATTATGAGAATGTGTATTAATAAAGTGATTCATTTAGCTATGTGAATATAATACTTTAGTCAAAGCCGATTTCATTACTTGAAACTTACTAAGCTTTAAAATGCTTACCTCGTTGCATTGGCTCTCTGTTTTATAGATTTTATTCGTTAGCTATCGGATTCGGGATCATCGAAGTCGAAGTCAATCCACACTATCAAAGCTCTTTTGGTACTCTTTTAGTTGAACTCTGGATATGGCATGTATAGGACTACCCGTTTGTTGTGGGTCGTGGACCCTTTGGACTTGTATAAATTTTGGATAGCCATGCGAAAATGGCTTATATATGTTTGAGTATAATGTTATAATCATTTGGTGTGGATATGCTTGACAAGGATTGGCCACGGGGATGGTTAATCACTTTCATAAATTGTGCTATTTATGCAAAAAGGGCTAGTTGAATCATGGAAACCATGAAATAGGTAAAGTCTACCTTAAAGGCAGATGCTGACAGCAGCAGTGATGTAGATTTGGAAAATCACTAAAAATTGTAGGAATGGAATTAAATAGTGAATAAATTATGTAAACAAACCTTGATGAATCTACTTTCATATGAAATTAACGAAACAATCATACGGACAGTATGTTAATAGATATTCAGGTTCTCGTGAGACAGGGCCAGAACGGTTTCTGGATTCCCTGTTCCAACTTTGGAAATTCATTATAAATTAACCAGAGATAATTAGGAGTCATACCATATATGTATAGATTCCTCTCTGAGTCTAGTTTCTATAGAAACAAACGGCATCAGTATTGGAGTGCTGTACGAGGAGATATCCAAGTCGTAATGCGCAAAGGTCAGGGTAGTCGATCCCTGTAACATGGGAGACTTTGACTAATAAACTGTACTAATTGGCCCCACCAAAAATTCTAGAAAAAAATATGTAGATGGGCATATGAGTTTAGTTTCAGGGAAAAATCACGAAACTGATTTTCTAGTTGTGAAACTCAAGATATGATTTTTAAAGCGACTAGTACGCAGATTGGCAGTGTCTGGGAAATATTTTTTATAAGGGGTTTAAAGTCTGTTAACACCTCGTGTTCGACTCCGGTGTCGGTCTCGGGTTCGGGGTGTTACATTTGATTGGTATCAGAGCTACGGTTTAGTCGATTCTAGGACTACCGTAATGCGTTGGGTCTAGCTATACATGCCATTTTATGTGATTATTTGATAGTGTGGTGATTTCTGACATTTGCAAATGTGTTTATTTATAGTAATGGATCCCGATCCCGACCGAGAGGTAGCTGATGATCTTGAGAGTGTAGCGCCTGCTCCCGCACAAGGGACAGCGCCGGCGGACTCTCAACCTAATGCTAGTAACCCGAATGATGAAGCTAGACAAGCTTTCTATAGCGTGATGAATGATTGGTTCAACCAATACATTCGAACTAATACGGCTGTTCCACAACCTCCATTCCCGACAAATACCACCCCCGCACCTACAATACCTCTGGTAACTAACCAAATAAGGTCAAATAAGCCCCCAGTTGACAGAATCCGAAAACATGGGGCTACTGAATTTAAGGCTACGGATAGCGATGATGCCGAGCAAGTTGAACTTTGGTTGGACAACACTATCCGGGTACTCGATGAGCTATCTTGTACACCTGATGAATGCCTAAAGTGTACTATCTCCTTGTTACGCGATTCTGCCTACTATTGGTGGAGTACTCTGACTTCTGTTGTGCCTCGAGAGCAAGTAACTTGGGAGTTTTTCCAAACTGAGTTTCGGAAAAAGTATATCAGTCAGAGATTTGTTGATCAAAAACGGAAGGAATTTCTTGAGCTTAAGCAAGGTTCTATGTCAGTTACTGATTACGAGCGAAAATTTGTTAGACTTAGTAGATACGCTCGGGAATGTGTTTCGTCCGAGGCTATCATGTGTAAACGCTTCGAGGATGGGCTGAATGAAGATATAAAAATGTTCGTTGGCATTCTTGAAATACCAGAGTTCGTAGTACTTGTCGAGCGAGCTTGTAAAGCCGAAGAGCTTAGAAAGGAAAAACAAAAAGTTGATGTGGGAACAGGGAAGTTTCGTAAAAGATCCTCGGGAAAGTCTCTTCAACAGGCATCGAAGAAATTTCGAGATGATGTGGGCCGGTCTAGAGGCACTTCGGGCCTTTTTAGACGAGATCGTGATCGACCCCCTGTGGGTACCCGAGGCACTTCGATCGCTAGTGTTGGGAATGAACGTCGAGACAAAACAGAATGTCGATATTGCGGTAAATGGCATTCGGGGAGTTGTAGATTCCATGACCGCTCCTGTTACAAGTGTGGATCAGTTGACCACTTCATCAAAGATTGCCCGAGGTTGTCTGAACAGAATGTAAATCAGAGTGGGAAACCGGGTGCTACCACTGCTCGAGGTAGGCCATCTAGAAATACGGGCAATGCTAGTGGTGGTCAGAGAGGATCTAGAGATGCTACGACCGGATCCGAGGCTCGTGCGCCTGCTAGAGCTTATGCTATACGTGCCCGCGAGGATGCTTCTTCGCCTGATGTTATTACCGGTACTTTCACTCTCTTTGATACTAATGTAATTGCTTTGATTGACCCCGGTTCTACTCATTCTTACATATGTGAAACCTTAGCATCCAGTAAGACTTTACCTATTGAGTCTACTGAGTTCGTAATTCGGGTGTCAAATTCCTTGGGTCGTTACATGCTTGTCGACAATGTGTGTAAGAAATGTCCCCTAGTGATTCGAGGTTCCTGTTTTCCGGCGGACTTGATGCTTTTGCCGTTTGATGAATTTGATGTTATTCTCGGGTTGGATTGGTTGACCGTGCATGATGCGGTTGTGAATTGCAAAAGCAAGACTATTGATTTGAGGTGCGCAAATAACGAAGTAATCCGAGTTGAGTCTACAGACTTGGATGGGTTGCCAGTTGTAATATCCTCAATGTTGGCCCAGAAATATGTAAGAAAAGGGTGCGAAGCATACCTTGCGTATGTACTTGATGACAAAGAATTAGAAAAGAAACCCGAATCTGTGCCGGTGGTTTGTGAATACCTGGATGTTTTTCCTGAAGAATTACCGGGTTTACCACCTGTTCGGGAGGTAGAGTTTGGTATTGAGCTTGTACCTGGGACTATGCCGATTTCGATAGCTCCGTATCGTATGGCACCAACCGAGTTAAAAGAGTTGAAAGCTCAGTTACAAGAATTGACGGATAGAGGTTTTGCTCGACCAAGTTTCTCACCTTGGGGTGCACCAGTATTGTTCGTGAAAAAGAAGGACGGAACCATGAGGTTGTGCATTGACTATCGTCAACTGAATAAAGTGACGATAAAGAATAAATATCCGTTACCGCGTATTGATGATTTGTTTGATCAAATAAAGGGAGCCTCAGTGTTCTCAAAAATAGATTTGAGATCGGGTTATTATCAGTTGCGGGTTCGAGATTCGGACGTACCCAAAACTGCTTTCAGAACGAGGTACGGTCACTACGAATTCTTAGTGATGCTGTTTGGGCTTACTAATGCCCCTACGGTATTTATGGATTTGATGAATCGGATCTTCAGACCGTATTTGGATCGGTTCGTAGTTGTGTTCATTGATGACATATTGGTCTATTCAAGAGATGAGACCGAACATGCTGAGCACCTGAGACTAGTGTTGCAAATGTTGCGGGATAAGCAGTTATATGCTAAGTTTAGTAAGTGTGAGTTCTGGTTAAGAGAGGTTAGCTTCTTGGGTCATGTGGTATCCGCATCGGGTATTCGAGTTGACCCGAGCAAAATTTCAGCCATACTTAACTGGAAGCCTCCAAGAAATATTACTGAAGTTCGGAGCTTTTTGGGACTCGCTGGTTATTACCGACGATTTGTCAAAGGTTTCTCGATGATAGCCACACCAATGACGAAGCTACTTCAAAAGTATGTTAAGTTCGAATGGACGGAGAAATGTCAGAAAAGTTTTGATCAACTAAGAACTTATTTGACTGAAGCTCCAATTTTAGTGCAACCCGAATCAGGCAAAGAGTTTGTCATTTATAGTGACGCATCCCTACTTGGGCTGGGCTGCGTATTGATGCAAGAAGGTCGAGTGGTGGCCTATGCGTCGAGACAATTAAAACCACATGAGAAAAATTATCCGACCCATGATCTTGAACTAGCTGCCATCGTGTTTGCTTTAAAAATATGGCGACATTACCTATTTGGTGAAAAGTGCCATGTATTTTCGGATCACAAAAGTCTCAAATATTTGATGACTCAAAGAGACTTAAATCTGCGACAAAGACGTTGGCTTGAGTTGTTGAAAGATTACGAGCTTGTCATTGATTACCACCCGGGAAAGGCTAATGTGGTTACGGACGCCTTAAGTCAGAAGTCATTATTTGCTTTACGAGCGATGAATGTGCATTTGTCTGTTCTACCCGACAATGTGTTAGTAGCTGAATTAAAAGCCAAACCATTATTGACTCATCAAATTCGTGAAGCTCAGAAAGTCGATGATGAATTGGTTGCAAAACGGGCTGAGTGTGTTCCGAACAAGGAATCGGAGTTTCAAATTGATGATGATGATTGTTTGAGGTTCAGAAGTCGTTTGTGTGTTCCAAGGAATTCGGGACTCATTTCGATGATTCTGAACGAAGCCCATTGTAGCCGAATGTCAAGTCACCCGGGGAGTACGAAAATGTACAACGATTTGAAACGTTGGTTTTGGTGGCATGGTATGAAACGAGACATATCCGACTTTGTTTCGAGATGTTTAATATGTCAACAAGTGAAAGCGGAACATCAAGTGCCTTCAGGATTACTTCAGCCGATCATGATACCCGAGTGGAAATGGGATCGAGTCACAATGGACTTTGTGTCCGGACTGCCATTGTCAACAAGTAAGAAGGATGCGATTTGGGTTGTTGTTGATAGACTGACTAAGTCGGCTCACTTTATCCCCGTGTGTATGGATTTTTCATTGGATAGACTAGTTGAATTGTACGTTTCTCAGATTGTGAGATTACACGGGGTACCTATTTCTATCGTGTCGGATAGAGATCCGAGATTCACCTCGCGATTTTGGAGGAAATTGCAAGAAGCTTTGGGTACCAAGCTGCATTTTAGCACTGCTTTTCATCCCCAAACCGATGGTCAATCTGAGCGGATAATTCAGATACTTGAGGATATGTTGAGATGTTGCATCCTCGAGTTCAGTGGTTCATGGGAACGGTATTTACCTTTGATTGAATTCGCTTACAATAATAGTTTTCAATTAAGTATTAAGATGGCACCTTACGAGGCTTTGTACGGTCGTAAATGTCGTACACCGTTGTTTTGGACCGAGCTCGGTGAAAGTAAAATTTTCAGAGTTGATTTGATTAAGGATGCTGAACAGAAAGTAAAGGTAATCCGTGAAAGTCTGAAAGCAGCCACAGATCGTCAAAAAATCGTATGCGGATTTGAAACGAAAGGACATTGAATATCAGGTGGGAGATAAAGTGTTCCTTAAAGTTTCGCCTTGGAAAAAGGTACTCAAGTTTGGCCGTAAGGGCAAGTTGAGCCCGAGATTCATTGGGCCGTACGAAATCTCCGAACGAGTTGGTCCGGTTGCGTATAGATTGATTTTGCCCCATGAGCTTGAAAAGATTCACGACGTCTTTCATGTTTCGATGCTTCGACGCTATCGATCTGATCCATCGCACATAATTAGCCCATCAGAGGTTGACATTCAATCCGATATGAGTTATGAAGAAGAGCCGATGCGTATCCTAGCTCGTGAAGTGAAGGAGTTGCGAAACAAAAGGGTTCCGTTAGTAAAGGTGTTATGGCTCAAACACGGGATCGAGGAAGCTACTTGGGAAACCGAAAGCTCGATGAAAGAACGATACCCAAACCTATTTACCGGTAAGATTTTCGGGGACGAAAATTTCTTAAGTGGGGGAGAGTTGTGACAGCCCAAAATTGACCCTAGTCGGGAAGTGGTTTCGGGACCACAAAACCGAGTTATAAAAATAATTAATTGCTATGTTCTATGTTTATTATGTGTGTGTACATGCATATGTGGAAGTTTCATTCCCTAATTTTGCCAATTGCATGAGGAATTATTAAATAGGGATCAACATGAGACATGGTGAAATATGATAGGCTAATTTTAAAGGGCTTATTAGTGCATGTCAACACAAGGGTGGACTTGCATGTCAAATTGCCCAATTCCCTTATAGTGGCCGGCCAAGATGGATTGATGATGGGCAATATATTTGTTGAATTTGATATTATAATAAGAAATTGGGTTATTGGAGTTATAATGAATAAAAGAAAGAATAAAAGAAAAAAGAAAGGTAATGAAAACAAAGCTTGTATCCTTGGTTCTTCTTGGCCGATTGTAAAGAGGAAGATAGGAGGGAAACATTCGGTCACTTGAAGCTTGAGAAGGTTAGTAAAAATTTTGTTAGTTTTTGAAATTTTAAGTTTAGTTTAAGTCAATTAGCTAGTTCCATATTAGCCCATTTGAAAACTTGGAATTTTAGATGTTGGTTTGAGCTTTCGGTTGTGGTTGTCAAGGGAGGAAATGAGATTTTGTTTGTCTTCAACAATTGATTGGTATATAAGTGTTAAATGTGAGAAAATTTTGTTTGGGTAATTGTAATAAATAATTAGAGGCTTAATTATCAAAAGGTTTCGGTTTTGATATTATTTTTATAAGCATAATTAGTTCAATTTGATAATAAGGTATGAGGTGATAAGTAAAATTTTCATGGTGGTTTAGGTTTAATGACATCGGCTATGGTATTTGACAATGGTAAATTTTGTTGTTTCATGATAAAGATAGATGAGTGTTTGAGCTATACAAATAATCATATGTGAGCAATGGGTGCTAAAGGGAAAGGAATCGACTACCTTATTATGTACCAAGGCCGAATGTGTACTTGAATTAGGAAGTTATTGAGTAATGTTTGTACCTTAAGTGATAGAATAGAGTGAATGCTTGGAATGTGATATGTGTGAATTATATGTTAAATTAAGGTTTGCTAAGCTAGCTATTAAGGTGAAATGCAAATGTTAGTATTTGATTTGGTAATAATCTGCTTGGGGACAGCAGCAGTAAGGTGATTTTGGAAAATCGCCATAATTTGTAGAAGTTGAATTAGAAGCTGAGTAAATTATGTCATTAAAGCTTGAAGAGTCTATTTTCTTACAAAAGAAACTATAAGAACTAAAGAGTTACCGATCTTGAGATATTTGAAGTATTGTGGGGCTGAGTCAAAATGACTACTAGATTCCCTGTTCTGTTTTTAGGAAATCATTATAAATTGTACAAATATGATTATAAGATAAAATTTATATGCTTAAACTCCTTAATGAGTCTAGTTTCAAATGAAATCAAACACAACACATTTGGAATTCTGTAAAATGAGAAATTTGATTCGTAGTGAAGAGTGGTCAGATTAGTCAAACAGTGAAACAGGGGAAACTTTAAGAAAAATCTGGTATTGATTGGCCAAGCCTAAAATTCTGAATATTTTATGGATGGAAGATATACAAGTCTATATTCAGGGAAAATTAACGGCAAGTGATTTGGAGTTTTGTAGCTCCAGTTATAAATAATTTAGTGACTGCTGCTCAGGGAAAACAGCTCGTAGTGAATATGTGATTTTGTTGTAAACGTTAATGAAAATTTGCTAATGAATTATTTATTGATTTTTATAAAGCTTACTATAATCTATGTGTGTGAAAGTCGAATCAATTTATATATTATTCTGAAAGTAATACTTGAATAGTCGATTAATGACTATTTTAAAATTTGTTGAACTTAAGCTCAAGAGCAAAGGGGAACTAAATCCGATAAAGGGAAGGAAAAAGTAATTGAATAGCCATTGAAGTCGTTCGACAACATCCGAGGTAAGTCTTCGAGTAATGACCTTACTTGAATTATATTGAAATGATTAGTCATCCTATGATGGATAGTCAAATGTGCATAGAGACTATGTTATAAAGCCAATTGAAATCATGCTCTTTGTGTGTGGCTATTGAGCCGAAATTGGAAAGGTTTAATAAATGCTTTGTGTTTGAGCCTTAGTAACGAAAGTGAAATATGGATGTGTCATGATTGTTGATATATATGTGCATGAGCATTTGGATTTTATCCGGGCAAAGACCCGAAGGCATTTGTGCGAGTTGATATATCCGGGCTAAGTCCCGAAGGCAATTGTGCTAGTGATTTTATCCGGGCTAAGACCCGAAGGCATTTGTGCGAGTTGATATATCCGGGCTAAGACCCGCAGGCATTTGTGCGAGTTGATATATCCGGGCTAAGACCCGCAGGCATTTGTGCGAGTTGATATATCCGGGCTAAGACCCGCAGGCATTTGTGCGAGTTGATATATATCCGGGCTAAGACCCGAAGGCAATTGTGCAAGTTGATATCTCCGGGCTAAGACCCGAATGCATTCGTGCGAGTTGCTATGCCCGGGTTAAGACCCGAAGGCAATTGTGCTTGTGGTAATATCCGGCTAAATTCCGAAGAAACTTGGGTATGAATGTGAGCGTTTTGTGCTGTAATAAATTCAATTAATACGCTCAACAAACCCAAACGATAAGGTATGTTTGCATGTGATTCGGAAAAGTCGATTCGTTTTAAGTAGTATTCGTTCAATCGACTAACGAACTTTTGGGCTTTTATATGGGTTGATACCTTGTGTGTGTATATATGTTGACGAATTGTGAAGTAAGCATGATTATGAGAATGTGTATTAATAAAGTGATTCATTTAACTATGTGAATATAATACTTTAGTCAAAGCCGATTTCATTACTTGAAACTTACTAAGCTTTAAAATGCTTACCCCGTTGCTTTGGCTCTCTGTTTTATAGATTTTGTTCGTTAGCTATCGGATTCGGGATCATCAAAGTCGAAGTCAATCCACACTATCAAAGCTCTTTTGGTACTCTTTTAGTTGAACTCTGGATATGGCATGTATAGGACTACCCGTTTGTTGTGGGTCGTGGACCCTTTGGACTTGTATAAATTTTGGATAGCCATGCGAAAATGACTTATATGTGTTTGAGTATAATGTTATAATCATTTGGTGTGGATATGCTTGACAAGGATTGGCCACGGGGATGGTTAATCACTTTCATAAATTGTGCTATTTATGCAAAAAGGGCTAGTTGAATCATGGAAACCATGAAATAGGTAAAGTCTACCTTAAAGGCAGATGCTGACAGCAGCAGTGATGTAGATTTGGAAAATCACTAAAAATAGTAGGAATGGAATTAAATAGTGAATAAATTATGTAAACAAACCTTGATGAATATAATTTCATAGGAAAGTAACGAAACAATCATACGGACAGTATGTTAAGAGATATTCAGGTTCTCGTGAGACAGGGCCAGAACGGTTTCTGGATTCCCTGTTCCAACTTTGAAAATTCATTATAAATTAACCAGAGATAATTAGGAGTCATACCATATATGTATAGATTCCTCTCTGAGTCTAGTTTCTATAGAAACAAACGGCATCAGTATTGGAGCCCTGTACAAGTAGATATCCAAGTCGTAATGCGCAAAGGTCAGGGTAGTCGATCCCTGTAACATGGGAAACTTTGACTAATAAACTGTACTAATTGGCCCGACCAAAAATTCTATAAAAAAATATGTAGATGGGAATATGAGTCTAGTTTCAGGGAAAAATCACGAAACTGATTTTCGAGTTGTGAAACTCAAGATATGATTTTTAAAGCGACTAGTATGCAGATTGGCAGTGTCTGGGAAATATTTTTTATAAGGGGTTTAAAGTCTGTTAACACCTCGTGTTCGACTCCGGTGTCGGTCTCGGGTTCGGGGTGTTACAGATTTGGTATATTCAATAAAGATATATCATGTTAATATATATATGTGTGTGTGTATGGTATGGTTAGATTAAATTAAGATAAACTATATGCCTTAACAAAATGGTAAGTTTGGCTATTTGAATATTGGTGATGTTATATCATACATGTTAAATTTGTTTCTTAGTTTAATGTTTGAAATTGGTTGATATATGTGTGTAAGTGTTGGCGTAGGTTGTTGGAAAATTTTGGGTGAGAAATAAAGCTAGGAAATGGCTTTATTTTGTCCACACGGGTAGACATACGGGTGTGTGTCTTGACTATGTGTGACACACGGCCTGATACATGGGCATGTGGTTTGACCGTGTGTCCCCTACATCTTAAATTTGAGAAACAGAATGCTCAGAATTAGGCACATAGGCAGAGGCTTGGGCATGTGTCTCAGCCGTGTGTAACACATGGCCTAGAACAAGGGCATTTGCATCTAGGAAAAATTTTAAAATTTTGTAAAAAATTTTTTGAGTTCCCGGTTCAGTCCAAGTTCGATTCAAATGTTTAAATTGGGCCTCGAGGGTCCATATAAGGGACAATATGATTAGTTTCATATATGAATCAGTAAATTATATGAATTAGATGAAATTATTCTGTAAACTTTGGTAATGCTCCTTAAGCCTGTTCCGGTGACGGATACAGGTTAGGGGTGTTACACCATTCATTCAAGAGCGAGGGTTTGAACCCTCAATGGTTTTGTGCAATGATATTTGTACTTTTCTTAGATACCATCGTGGAGTGATTCTATAACATTCCTAAGGAAACTGCAGGAACTTCAGTAGTACTAGAATTTTATGCTTCTTTTAGAGATCAGGAAATAAAACAAATCGAAAGTTGGGATACGGTAACAGTATGAGGAGAAGAGGTGTCGGTTACCCTTAGAGAGATATGTGAGTTTTATGATGTACCTTACAATAGCAAATACTTTCTTGATAAAACTGATTTAGATAAATTTGAGGATATAGATATGGAGGATGTCATTAAGTACTTAACTTGAGGTAGAAGTACATGGAACCATAGGCTAGATACAGATTTGCCAACTAACTTCAACCAAGGAATACTATTTCCAATAGCAAAAATTTGGATTCTGTTCATAGGCACTAGAATTGCACCTGTATTAAATGTTTCTAACGTTAATAATTTCGAAGCTATATTCTGTTGTATGGAATTTTATAGCGGAATCAGATTTGAGTGGGCAGATAGATCTATCATGAAATGAGTTGCTGTGCACACAACCAAAAAGCTGAAATCTTTTTCCCCCACTTGGTGATAAAACTGTGTCGAAGAGTAGAGGTCCAGATGGGAGAAAATGAATAGATCATGAAGCCTGTAACACCCCAAAATAAGGCCAAAAGGTTTTAAGGGTATTTTAGGTTCAAAATTTTACAACATGGTTTATCAGTAATGTTTTTGACTTTAGTTTGTAGAAAATCAAATCAAATTTTGAAAATGAGTTTTAAAGACCTTTAACTTTAGAAAAAAAAGATTAATTTGAACAAGGTCAAATTTGTGAGCATTTGTATTGCAGTTTTACCAAATTTTAAAAACCAACCTAAAAACCCCCATTCCCAACTTATTTTTCACAATAGTTTTCGCCCTTCTTGCTAGTGTTGTCATCCCTTGCTCTCCCTTACTCTTCTAATTGATTTTTGATTCCCAAACTCCATACTCTTGAATTCTTTCACTTTCCAAGCATTAAACCTCCATAATATTTCAAGAAAACACCAAAATTTCTCATTGATTTCATTATCTTCCTCACTTGTGGGTTTTTCAGGTTTTCGGCAAAACCTCCATTTTTCTTCCACCGAAGGAAACCATTCATTTCCCTATTAGTTTTTAGTTTTATTAGATCCTTAAGACTGATTTTTTAACATTAAATCAAGAAATTTGAGTAAAAGTAAAAAATTGGTTTGTTAATGGTAATCTTTAGGTTTTTGAGTAAAAACATTCTTTTAAAGTGCTTTTCAATTAGTTTTGATGTAGTTAGAAGGTTTCTAAACTTGCTTTAAAGTTTCGTTAAAGAATCCTTGAGTTTTAATGAATTTTTGTTAAAATTGCCATGAACATGTCAAAAATTTTGATACCATGAATTGAATAGTTTTGTGTAGTTTATGGGTTAGGAGTTTGTCGTAGGTGAATTATAAGATGAACAAAATTGGTTTTAGGTAAAAAGAATGAGATTAAACATAGATATTCGAATTTAAAGATTGCTTTGTTTAAAGTTTTCGATTATATGGGAACATAGCATAGGCTTTTGTTTTTGATTACTTGTGGTGAGTTCTTAGCTGAGTTTTTAATATATTGCTGTGTGAATTTTTGTGTTGAAGTTCTAGATTTGCTAGGACCATCTACGAGCTAAGAAAGACTAGTTTGAGCTTTTAGCATTTTGGCAAAAGCGTAGTGGTGAGTGTTTAGATTAACTGCTTGTGGACATGATTCAATGCGTTATTTAGGAATTTAGTGGTAGCCTAAACCCTTAATCTAAATTCTGAGTGTAAGCTTTCTTGTAGCCGTGTTTATCTTGTGAGATATATGCATGTGTGATTATGAAACTATGAATTGAAATGAGATGCTATATATGTGTTATATGCTCATGATTACTGTTGTGAAAGAGTATATGTGTAGGCATGTCATACATTCTAAGTGACAGTGATAATATTGTGAAAATGATACAAATGTGCAGTGAAAGTAATCAAAAATCAGTAAGTAATATGTGTGTGTAACAACCCGATTTTGACCTTAATCGGAACGGTGGTTTCGGGACCACAAATTCGAGTCAAAAAAATATTTAAATATTATTTCTGTGCTTAAAATGTATGAAATTGCTTGTGTGAAATTTTTATTTAAAAATTTTATCGTTTAGATGTCGATTTGATAAAAAGGGGTTTAATCGCATAAAAAGAATGAAATGTGATTGGTTAATTATTAGAGTGTCAAAATTGCTTTTTTCTTTAAACATGGAGTCTTTATGTTGCAATTTGTCCATGAATAATAATGATGGATGGTTTTAATGCTTATATTATAAGGTTTTATATTTTGTTAATAAAGTTAATTTAGTAAATGTTTAATAACAATATATTAAATAAAACATAAAATAAAATGTTATCACGCATTACTTTGTTCATCAAAGCTGAAACTAGGAAAAAGAAAAGGGAAAGAAAGACCAAGCATATTCGGCCATTGTTGAGTCAAAATTCAAGGTATGTTTGAACTCGGTTTTTGATATTTTTTACGTTTTTTAGATCGTTGCTTCGAATACTCTAAGACCCATGTAAGAATTTTTTTAATTGATGAGATATTCATAAGTTGCCATTGTTGATAGTTTGATAGATTTTGTGTTTAAAGATAGAAAATAAAAAATATGTGTTAGATTAACAAAATTTTTATTAGAAGTTTTGATGGAATTGAATAATTAAGGCTAAATTGCAAAAATATTAAATTGAAGGGTTAGTTTGTATAATAGGTGAAATGTGAGGACTTATATAAGCTAGAGGAGTATTCGGCTAGAGCTTGTTGTTTTTAAATTTTGTGTATTTGATATGTTATGAATTTTTGGACTATAATGTAAAAGTGCGAAAAATAAGGAACAAAATGTAAATTTTCTCATTTATGTGTTTTTGGGTTTAATTGAATTGAATTGAATTTTATTTGAATGAGCTTAATTTGAATTTGAATAGATTAAGAACAAAAAGGATCGGGTTTGGATCGGGGAAAATCAAAAATCATTGAATAGTCGATAATCTCTGTTTGTCAATATCCGAGGTAAGTTATTAAGCATATATTTTGTATCGATTTAAACAACCATAATATCTATGTAATTATGCTGAATTGAATGGTATATATATACATGTAGTGATGAAATTATCGAATGTAAAAAGAAGTGAGATGTATTGAGTTGTTGATTTTCGGCACTAAGTGTGTGGGTATAAATATTTACGATTATGAGATTGGCACTAAGTGTACGAGTTTAATTGTATAGCACTAAGTGTGCAAGTTTGATTATTAAGCACTAAGCGTGCGAACTTACTATATATTTTCGAATAACTATTAGCACTAAGTGTGCGACCTTATTGAGTAATCAGGGACAGTGGAATGAGTAAATACTTGGAGTTTGTGAGGAATAGCCGTTATGTTTATGTTCGAAATTGAGCTTGTAAGTCTTGAACCTATGTGGTGATTATATTTGAAATCAAATATATAAGATTAATTGGGGAATAGATGAACTGCTATTTAGATGTATAATTTAAATGAAACTAAAATGATATGTGGAAATGCATTAAATATCATATTGAATGTTATATGAAATGTTAATGGAGACTTAGCTATTCGAGAGCATGTAATGATAAATGTGTGAATAGCTTTGTGCTAAAATCATTTTGAAGTTTGAATAAGATGGTGTTTGTGTTTGGAAGATATATGTTATATTGCAGAAAGAGATGAAGTGTATTACACATATATATTTTTTTATATATTACATAATGATGGAATGCTGTAATGTATTTGCCTTGTATTTCAAATTGAAGAAATGCTTTATGGTGCAGTAATTATATATTGATTTTAGTCGAATCATAGTATTCGATTAATAAGTGCCTTATAATTATGGTAAGCTAGTGATTATATGATTTAGTAGTATGAACTAGTTAAATGGTATTTGAGATATCAAGTTAAATTTTAGAGTTTAATTGCTTGTAACTTGCTAAGCTAAATTAGCTTACACTGTGTTTGAATAATTGTTTTTGATTTATAGGTTTTGGTAATCGTTTCATGCTCGGGGATCGTCAGAGAAGCTCGTCGCACTATCGTTTATAATTTGGTACCCTTGACCAAGGTAGATTTAAGCCTATTATATATTTGACCAAGGTCTACCAATATAAAATATTCATAAGTGATTCAAAAGATAGAATAGCTTATACATGCCATAAGTTTAAACTTAAACTTTCAAGGGTACCAAATTATAGACGATAGTGTGACGAGCTTCATTGATGATCCCTGAGCACGTAACGATGACCAAAACCTATAAATCAAAAACAATTATCCAAACACAGTGTAAGCTAATTTAGCTTAGTAAGTTACAAGCAATTAAACTCTAAAATTTAACTTGATATCTCAAATACCATTTAACTAGTTCATACTACTAAATCATATAATCACTAGCTTACCATATTATAAGACACTTATTAATCGAATACTATGATTCAACTAAAATCAATATATAATTACTCAACCATAAAGCATTTCTTCAATTCCAAATACAAGGCCGAATTCATTATGGCATTCCATCATTATATAATATATAAAAAAAATATATGCATACTACACTTCATCTCATTCTGCAATATAACATATATCTTTCGAACACAAACACGATCTTATTCGAACTTCAGAATGATTTTAGCACAAAGCTATTCACACATTTATCATTACATACTCTCGAATAGCTAAGTCTCCATTAACATTTCATATAACATTCAATATGATATTTAATGCATTTCCACATATCATTTTATTTTCATTTAAATTATACATCTAAATGGAATTTCATTTATTCCCCAATTAATCTTATATATTCAATTTCAAATATAATCACCACATAGGTTCAAGACTTACCAAGCTCAATTTCGAACATAAACATAACGGCTATTCCTCACGAAGTCCAAGTATATACTCATTCCACTGTCCATGATTACTCGATAAGGTCGCACACTTAGTGCTAATAGTTATTGGAAAATATATAGTAAGTTTGTACACTTAGTGCTTAATAATCAAACTCGCACACTTAGTGCTATACAATTAAACTCGCACACTTAGTGCCAATCTCATAATCATAAATATTTATACCTGCACACTTAGTGCCGAAAATCAACAACTCAATATATCTCACTTCTTTTTACATTCAATAATTTCATCACTACATGTATATATATATACGATTCAATTCGACATAATTACATAGATATTATGGTTGTTTAAATTGATACAAAATATATGCTTAATAACTTACCTCAGATATCGACAAACAGAGATTATCAACTATTCAACGATTTTTGATTTTCTCCGATCCAAACCCGATCCTTTTTGTTCTTGATCTATTCAAATTCAAATTAAGCTCATTCAAATAAAATTCAATTCAATTAAACCCCAAAACACATAAATGAGCAAATTTACATTTTGTTCCTTATTTTTCGCACTTTTACACTATAGTCCAAAAATTCATAACACATCAAATACACAAAATTTAAAAACAACAAGCTATAGTTGAATACTCCTCTAGCTTATATAAGTCCTCACATTTCACCTATTATACAAACTAACCCTTCAATTTAAAATTTTTGCAATTTAGCCTTAATTACTCAATTCCATCAAAACTTCTAATAAAAATTTTGTTAATCTAACACATATTTTTTATTTTCTATCTTTAAACACAAAATCTATCAAACTATCAACAATGGCAACTCATGAATATCTCATCAATTAAAAAAAATTCTTACATGGGTCTTAGAGTATTCGAAGCAACGATCTCAAAAACATAAAAATTATCAAAAACTGAGTTCAAACATACCTTGAATTTTGACTCAAAAATGGTCGAATATGCTTGGTCTTTCTTTCCCTTTTCTTTTTCCTAGTTTCGACTTTGATGAACAAAATAACGCATGATAGCATTTTGTTTTATGTTTTATTTAATATAATGTTATTAGACATTTACTAAATTAACCTTATTAACAAAATATAAAACCTTATAATATAAGCATCAAAATCGTCCATCATTATTATTCATGGACAAATTGCAACATAATGACTCCATGTTTAAAGAACAAAGCAATTTTGACACTTTAATAATTAACCAATCACTTTTCATTTTTTTTTACGCGATTAAACCCCTTTTTATCAAATCGACATCTAAACGATAAAATTTTTTAAATAGAACTTCCACACAAGCAAATTCATACATTTTAAGCACAGAAAATAATATTTAAATATTTTTCAACTCAGATTCATGGTCCCGAAACCACCGTTCTGATTAAGGTCAAAATCGGGTTGTTACAGTGTGTCTAAATATAGATATTTTGGCATTTGTGATACTTGAAACCATTGGATATAGAAGGGCATGCCATGGATTGTGAGTACTCACCTACATGTTATATGTGATTTGGGTGTTGAGGCCCTGAGATATGTTTGGAGATATAAGTTAAATGTGAGCTACGCTTCATTCAACGGGACATGTTTGGTGTGATTGGAGAGTGTTAGCTTAATGCTTCACTTACAGGACATGTTTGACTTTATGAGTCTATGTGGTGAGATGAAGATTCATGTATTCGATGAGTGGTGATAGTGCCCACTTTTACGTTTCATAGCTCAAGTGCCAAATTATCTATAAATATGTTTGTGTATATTGTGATGTATGCATGAATATGTATGTATTGATTCTTTAAATAAACTATCATATATGTATGTGAAGTAAAATATGTCAACTAAGTTAAGGCTGCTATAATTATGCTACATGTATGTTTCACTAATGCTTGATGACAAGTTTGCATGGTAGTTGTTCTAGGCATTCACTGAGCTTGTTAAGCTCACCCACTCCCTTCTTAAACTTTTACAAATTAGTAGTGTGCCAGTGTAAGCGGTGTGGTTTCCAAGGGGTGATCCAAGCCAAAACTCTATTAGTTATTCTTAGGTGTCTATTTGCTTATTTATGTTTTGGGAACTGAAGGCAATGTGGTAGACTATATGCTGGTTTTTGTTATGATCTTTAAGTTGTTTACATGGTTATTTTTGCTTAGAACTTATGGACTTTCAGTTTGAATTATTTTTTTCTTGCTTGATCATGATTATGAAGTTTTGGACTATTACTTTAGACATTTTAGTGATCATTTGATGAAGTGAATGGTACATGATGATTAGACATTAGTTGAAATGAATTATATGCTTGTAATTGTTGTATTTTTTATTTTTGGATCAGAGGTATCGATATTCGAGTTTTAATATTGATACCTCCATGTTTTTGGAAGTGCAGGAAGTCAGTAATGTAATTTGGTATCGATATCATATCATGAGTGTCGATACTTGGGGTTATTTTTCGAAAGGTACAAATAATTTTTGAGACATTGGGCTCTTGAAAAAAACAGAATGCTGATTTGGTACCAAATTTCCAAGCGGTATCAGTACCACTTGAGAGAAATATAGGTACCTAAGTGTTAGTATCGATACCTACGTACTTAGTTTCTAAATTTTTCTTAGTGGCCCTTATGTATGTACAAATGTCATTATATGATTCTTAAATGTATGTTTAGTAATAGTTAACGGTAATTAGGAGTATGTTCCACTTAAAACCTATACAAATACTAAAATGAAAGGTGTATCTTTAAGAATGAGTTTTTGATTGTTGTGTATAACATGAGATGGTAGTGTGGCATCCTGATATTTGGGCTCAGTGATTGGGTCGGGTATAGGTTGTTACAAAGCCATCAAGGAGTATAATTGGATATTCGTTGTATACACAATACATTAAGCTTCAAAGAAAATGTGACAGCCCTAAATTGACCCTAGTCGGAAAGTGGTTTCGGGACCGCTAAACCGTGTCACTGAAGTATTTGAATATGATATTTATTGTCTAAAATATGTGAATATGAATGTGTGAAAGTTTTAAGCTTCGATTTAGTCGATTGCATGTGAATTTAATTAATAGGACTTATGTGTGACACTTTTAAAAGGTGATAGGTTAATCTATAAGGACCTATTAATGCATGTTATAAAAATGATGGGTTTGCATGTCAAATTTCCATTTATAATAAGTAGTGGCCGGCCATGGTATGGGTCATTGATGATAATATTATTTTCTATTAGCATTATTAGTTTACAAATAAAATAAGGAATTAAGAATAATAAAACATGTGGTAAATGGGAGGAGAAACCAAAGTTTTCATCTTTGCTCCTCATTGCCGTGACTAGGAGAGAACAAGCTTGGAAAAATTCAGCTATGGTGGTTAGCTAAATCAAGGTAAGTTCAAGGATGATTCTTGGATTTCTAGCATTTTTTTTGAGTTAGTCATTAAGCTCCTTGCTTAGCCCATGTCCAAATTTTGAATCTTGTTGGTAACATGAGTAATCGGTTAAGAGAAAATATTCAAGAAATGGTTGTTGTTCATGTTATTTGGATGAAAAGAAAAAAATTGGTAGTTAGGTGAAGTAGAGTCTAACAAATGAGCACATATGTGCATTAGTTGCTAGATGGAGAAAAATCGGCTAGCAAGTTGAGTACTAAGGCCGCATATGATTTCGGATATTATTGGGCAATGTATGTGTTTTGAATTGATGGAATGGAGAGGATGCTTTAATTGTGTTATGAACAATTATATGTTAAATTAAGGTTTGCTAAGCTAGCTATTAAGGTGAAGTGAAAATGTTATTATTTGATTGCTAGTGTATATATGTGTAATAGCCGAAATGAAGATGCTTGATGTCATGAATAAATGTTGTTTATATGTTTGGGAATTGAGTAAAAATTTGATGTTTAATCACTTAAGGATTCGGCATTGTTTAAGATAATTTACTTAAAATGTGATTTTGAATGTTACGAGTATTGGGATGTAAGTATATGTGTGTGCTTGGTCATAGGAGTTTGCTATGAAATTTTGTTTGGTTGAGTGATGAATGGCCAAATGAACTATAGGCTAGGGTGGATAAATTTTTGTACATAATTAGTGTGTGTGACTATTGGTTAATGAATATTCGGCATAATGGGGTTTATGAGTAAATGGCATAATATATATATGTGTGAATATGTGGTAGTGCATAAAACAAGAAATCGATTAAATTGGGATGGTCACACATAGGTATATTCGGCTTGTAGTTTTTTAAATGTGATATGAGTATTTTGTTTGTAAATGAGTAGTAAATATGTTAAGAATGGTTCTAAAATGTATATGGATGCCGTGTGATTGTGTTTGATTGGGAAGTAAATTGTTTGATTTAGCTCAAGAGCTTAGAGGATTAAAGTTGGATAAGGGAAAGGAAAAAGTGATCGAATAGCCGTTGAAATCGTTTGACAACATCCGAGGTAAGTTTTCGAGTAATGAAACTTAGTTTATGATTTGATTAAGTCATGACATATAAGCATAACAAATAAACGGTGATATAATGATTCTACTTGAATTGTATATTGAGGTGATTAGTTTATACCTATGACGGGTAGCTGAATGTGTATAGAGATCAAGTTATAAAGCAAATCAAAATCATGCCCTTTGTATGTGGCTATTGAGCCGAAAATGGTAATGGTTGATAAGCGTCTTGTGTTTGAATTCTAGTTATGATAATGAAATATGGATGTGTCATGATTTATTGGTATATGTGCTTGATTATTCGGATGATATCCGGGCTAAGTCCCGAAGGCATTTGTGCAAGTTACTATATCCGGGCTAAGTCCCGAAGGCATTTGTGCGAGTAGTTGCTATACCCGGGCTAAGTCCCGAAGGCATTTGTGCTAGTGACTATATCCGGGCTAAGTCCCGAAGGCATTCATGCTAGTGACTGTATCCGGGCTAAGACCCGAAGGCATTTGTGCGAGTTGCTATATCCGGCTAAATCCCGAAGATACTTGGGTTTGGAAGCGAGCGATCTTGCTGTAATAATTTCAATTAATACGCTCATAAAATACAAACGATAAGGTATGTTTCGTATATGCATCGGAAAGGTTGATTCCTTTCAAATAGTACTCGCTCAATTGATTAACGAGCTTCCGGCCTCTAGTTAGGTTTGATACCCTGTGTATGAATATATTGGTTGAAGCGTGAAGAAATTATGATTTTGAGAATATGCATATATGAAATTATTCATTTGGTCATATGAACGCTATACTTTAGTCGTAAATAATTTCGTTACTCAAAACTTACTAAGCATTAAATGCTTATTCCGTTTCTTTAATTCTCTGTTTTATAGATTTTTGTTCGTCAGCTATCGGACTCGGGATTGTCGAAGTCGAAGTCGTCCACACTATCTAATCCCTTTTGGTACTCTTTTAGTTAAACGTTGATAATGGCATGTATAGGACTAACCCTTGTTGTTAATCAAGTACCTTTGGTAATGTGTATATATTCGGATAGCCATGCGAAAATGGCTTAAATATTTTGAGCATAGTATTAAAATCATTTTGTATATATATGGTTATTGAGAGGTGTGGAAATGCTTGGCAATGATTAGCCATTGGAATGGTTAATCACGATCATATTTGGTGCTATGTATGTCAAATGGCTAGTTGAATCATGGAAACTATGAAATAGGTGAAATTTACCTTAAAATAGATGCTGACAGTAGCAGTGATGCGAGTTTGAAAATTCACTAAAAATAGTAGGAATGTAATTAAATAATTAATAAATTATGTAATCGAACCTTAATGAGTCTATTTTCATATGGAAGAAGCGACATGACCATATGAGCCGTATTTTATGAGATGTTTAAGTTTTCGTGAAACAGGGCCAGAACAGTTACTGGATCCCCTATTCTGACTTTGGAAATTTACCATAAATTAACCAGAAATAATTAGAAGTCATTCTTTATATGTACAGATTCCTTTTTGAGTTTAGTTTCATTAGAAACAAACAGAATATGTATTGAATCCCTGTACAGGGAGATATCTAAGTCGTAATGCATGAAGGTCAGAGTAGTCGAACCCTGAAACAGGGGAGACTTTAACTAATAAACTGTACTAATTGGCCCAACCAAAAATTCTAGAAACAAATCTTTAGATGGATATATGAGTCTAGTTTCAGGGAAATTTTACAGAATCAGTTTTCGAGTTTTGGAACTCGAGATATGATTTTTAAGGTGACAGTGATGCAGTTAGCCAGCTTGTCTGGAAATTTTAAAATGAACTGTGTAAATAAATGAATTAAGTTCGTTAACACCTCGTGTTCGACTCCGGCAACGGTCTTGGGTGCGGGGCGTTACAGAAAACATATTATGAATTGGAATCAAAGGAGGAAAGAAAAAATGGATGTTTTGGTTTCACTTAAATGGAAAGATAAGTCAAAAGCTCGAAGAGGGTTAAGTGGGAGCGCAGAGGAAACACTTGATGGAATGATTAGGTGGATGCAAGAAATGGGCCCAGTACACCAAGAATTTACCCGATTGAATGGGTTAAGAGCTCCAAATTACCCGCCGGACATGTTCAGCCAACCACACACACATCATGGGACTGAAAGGATGAGACAACTTCATTGAAAGAGAGTGAACAAGACCTCTCAAGAGAAGAAGATGACTATGAAGCGGCCTTCTAGCCACATTATTCTACACCAAAAGGACCTGTCATTCGAAGCCCAACTCGCCATGCACCTGCAACGGGTGGGAGCTCCCACCAAAAATATTGCACGGGAAAAGGGAAATCACCGATGGAAAGAAGGCATTCTTCTAATTTTAATGAGTCATATGAAGACTGAAACTGGATTTTATTAATTTTTAGATGATATTTAAATTTTTAATTTGTTAATAGTAGGTGTAGCAGTAAATTATTAGTTTCTTTTTCCTACTACGAAAAGAATTTTTTTCTGCAGGAACCTCATATGGAATAAACAACAATTTTGAGCTTGAAAGCAAATGAGGAGGCACCCACCAATAGCTATCGGAATTATCACGATCAAACAGGTAACCACTTTCCCTATTCTTAGAAGGGCTACACATTGAGGATAATGTGTTATCTAAAGTGTGGGGGGTAACATAGAAATTCTTTTTGAAATTTTTTCACTTTTCATTGATTTTTTGTTGCCATTTGTGTGCTTGAGCTTGTAGAAATACAAGTGATCGGTTAGGAGCACATACATAAGTTGATTGTATTTACAATAAATTTGGCATGAGAATAGATGATTTTAGACTTTCAATTATTAGAATAATAAGTTCTATATATTACATTGTAAATAGGTAGTAAGCAATCAAATGTTCTGAATGATATAGAGAATACAAGGAAACAAGCATGCTGGTATGAATGATAAATTGTTGAATATGTGATTGTTTGGTTGACTAGAGTTATGAATATTGAGATACCTAGGGATGACCTAAGGCATTGTTTGCTATACACCTAGAGATTAAAAGGTAATATTTATTATCTATCCTTAGTACCTATTTTGAGCTAGAAGACACTTTTTGATGAACCTTTATACAAAAACCAAGCTATAAACTATAATTTGTGCTTACACTTTTCTTTGGTCTTGAACTATATGATTATAGACATCTAGCGATACATATTGAGGATGAAGTAGATACATTAAGGTGGTTTTGTAAAAACAGAGTGATAGGAAAGATTAGTTGAGTATAGTGATTATAGGATAGGTTAAAAGTGCAAAAGAAAAATTAAAAAAATAAAATTAAATGAGTAGAAAAGGTACGTGAAAAGTAAAAGCAATTGTGAGTGAGATACTGTGAGAAAGAAAGAAGAGTGACAAAGTCACAAACCATAGAAAAACTCATTCATTATTGCACAAAAACTCGTGAGCTAGCCGTAGTTACTATATGATATTGAGATTTCCTATAAAGAGATAAAAGGAAGGCGAGAGAAGGAGAAATAAGGCGGTGAGCAGAAAAGGGTCACTAAGGGGAAGAATAGGGGACAATATGATGTGCCAAACTACTTTCTTGCTTGAAACTATTTGATGCTTATCATTCTTGAAATCCACACCTCTCCTAAAGCCTAGGAGCATCACAAGCTGAAAAGTCCTGTGTATTCTAGGTAGACTTGTTCAAAATTCGAAATCATACTGAATAATTGCATTTATGACTGTTTGTATTTTCTTAGGATAATCAAATTACTTGTATAATTTATTGATGGATTCTTACATTTGAAACCGTTAATGCTTGTATGCTTTTAAGTATACTAAACTTAGGTGCTTGATATCAAAAGTGGTAAGTCAGTTATATCTCATGCCAAGATTATATGTGAATATGAAATGCCTATTCATGTGCCCCAAAGCTAACATTTGTACCATACTTGCTTAGGGGTTGCCTTTTCATTTATTGCTTTTCTTTGTGTTGCTTGAGGACAAGTGATAACTTAAGTGTGGGGGAGTCTGTTATGTTGTAATTCAGTGTAGCAGATTAAATTAGTTTTCTCACTTTAGGAGCTTGAACATAAGCATTTTAGTTAAGTTTTAATTACATTTTTGTAAGTTCAATAAAGTTTAATAAAATGTGTAATTTGAGTCTTTTATTAACCTTATGGGCTGAATGAGGCCTAAGGGTGAGCTAATATACTTTGTGAATGTGCAAGATACCATTAGAAGATGTATTAACTATATACTGGTCACTAGGTTGCAACACAGAGTACTGGATGTCACAACCTATGGAGTAGAATAGAAAAATTCTAAGACTGCTTTCAATGTCGTGACATAGCCTGAGGATGTCGCAACATACCCCTGAAGATAACCGTATTGCCCTTGATGTCGCGACATAGGACCTAGTGTGTCACAAGATCATCTCTATACAGGAAATAATTAGGAGCTAGGGGCATTTTGGTCAGCACCATCAAATGTTAAGCACAAGGGCGACAGCTAACCTAGGGTTAAGGAGGACGACCACCATAAAGTCTAGAAATTGGCTGATTTAGCACATGTTATGTATACTTTTTCATATTGTAGAATTTTGTTTTAGTATTTAGTATTTAGTATTTCTTTGTTCTTAAGTTTTAGATTTTATTTTCGTTCTTGTTATTTTCTTTTGTGGAGAAATTAGATTTGGGAAATTTTGTCAAACTCTGTGAGGATTCTGCACTAAAATTTAAATACAAATCAGGCTTCATCTAAGAATTAAATTTTGTTTATTAGATCTATTAGGAACTAGTCCACCTGTGGTTGATTAGTGAGTGGAGGTATGATTAATTAACTATTTTGTAAGGGTTGTTTGCAGATCAGCTATTCAGGAGAGGAAGAACCTAAAACCCTAAGCTTGAATATTTGTCGCGTGTGAATATGGTATGCAGCTTGTGCAAGTGTACATGTTGGATCGAGTAATAAAGTCATAAGTGAGATCGTCTCCATAGGGATTGGATTAGGTATAGAACTAGTCTAGTTATTATAATGAAATTTTGTAACACCTTTACCAGTATTTAACACCAGAACAGGGTACGAGGCAATACCTAACGTAAACACAAGCAAGCATACATTCCGAGTTGTAAATTTTAGTCAACTTTTAAAACCACTCTCAATCTATCAAAATATCCCTAATACGATCCTACGAGGCCCAAAACATACATTGGAAGCGGTTCAAGACTAAACTGGATACTTTAGAAAATTCTACAACACTTAGAAAATTTTTCCACCAAACGAGGGTCACACGCCCGTGTCGCTTGGGACACGTACGTGTGGGCAAGTCGTGTGGTCACACACGCTCGTGTCCCTAACCCGTGTAACTCTCTATTTGTCACCTAAGAACAAATTGAAGTCACACGACCAAGACACACGCCCGTGTCCCAAGGCCATGTCTTTCACATGGCTAAGACACACGCCCATGTCTCTGCCCATATGCTCAATTCTGAGCATTCTATTTTGCAACAACTTAGGTGCAGGGGACACACGGCTGGATCACACTCCCATGGGGCTGACTGTGTGTCACACACGGCCTAGACACACGCCCGTGTGTCTACCCATGTGGACAAAAACAAAGCAATTTACCAAGTTATTTTGCCACCCTCACTTGCACACATCTACACAACACCACATGGCACAAATTCAAGCATGTAAGAGCAACCAAACAATCACAACCACAAAAATAACATGTCATTCTCATTTCATTACTAATCATACTTAAAACATCAACCTCTCCATATCAAATTATGTAAGATTCCACATTCACAAATGACATTAATATATATACACTCATAACCAACATTAGCCAACTTCCAAGGCTCTATACAAAATGAACCATGAACCGTTATAAGCCAACATAGATAACCAAAAGACCAAGTCCCTATACATAGCATAAACTCAAAATACCTGAATTCATCAATACCCAAAATTATAGCTTGATAGTGTGACAAAATCTCTGACGATCTCCGGCCTGAGCTAGCTTGATGACACTATAAGACAAGGGAAATGAAAGGGGAGTTAAGCTTTAAAGCTTAGTAATCTCCTATGCAAATAATAAGCATCATATCCAAACATTTAACATACAATTAACATGATGCAAATTGACACAAATGTAACACCCCTAACCCGTATCCTTCGCTGGAATAGTGTTACGAGGCATTACTGATCAAAGCACAACATATAATATACATTTCTCATACATGTTTCAATTTCACATAAATATCAATCTAAAATAATCATATTGTCCCTTACAAGGCTCTATGAGACCTTAAAACATGCTTGTATGAGGTTTGGGACTAAACCAATAACATTTGAAAACTTTGAGAAACTCAGAAAATTTCTAACTTATAGGGTGACACGCCCGTGTGAGCAGGCCGTGTGCTTTACACATCCACCTGACATGCTTGTGTCTTAGGCCATTTGAAAATAGGGCATATATATTGACTTGCACCATAGATGGAGACACACCCGTCTGACATGGCCGTAGGAAATCTAGAGGGGTTATTGACTTGGTCACATGGCCGGCCACATGCCCATGTGCCGACCTATGTGTCACACACGGCCAGTAGACACGCTCGTGTGTCTAGGCCATGCCAAACCTGTAGGGTATACTGACTTAAATCGAAGGGCTACCCCAGGGGACACACGGCCGTGTACCAAGGCCATGTGTCACACACGGTCGAGACACACACCCGTGTGCTTAGCCGTGTGGAGTGAAAATAGGCTTGGTTGCAGCCACATTTCATACCCTCCTCGAGCATACTTAAAACATCACATTTCATACCATTTCAATACATTCAAAGGCAACCAAAGCATGCTATTTCATACACCTTTCATGCCACTTATAAACCATTCATTTCTCTACTCAAATCCATAGCCAAAACATACCAAATAAATATGCCAAAATCATCAAACTTATATAACTTCTAAATGCATTTCCTCATTACCTATTCATTTATTTCATGTCTCAAAACATACCATAATAACACTAGCCAATTTAGTACCTTAACTTTATACCATACTATGCCAATTCACAATCCATTCAATACTATGAATATTTCACCATTTATCCAATCATCAAAACAACTACAAAAACTTGACCAAATTCACAAGGCATACCATATACATCACATAGCATATATAAACACATTCTATAAGCAAAAATCACATCCCACAACTTTACCATATACAAGCCAAATCACATGGCTATAATTCCATAACACAAAATATACCATAATGACACTAGCCTGTACATGCCATATACCATATTTTCAAGGCTTCAAAAGTACCAACTAAGTGATCGATAGTGTGATAACGTTTCCCAACGATCCCCGAGTCCAAGCTAGCTTTGATTATCTACGAAATAGGGAAAGAACACACAAACTCTTATGAAATAAATCTAATGCAATCACATAAATATAATTCAATTAGTTGAAACACCAACACATAGCTCATTAGCTAACAAACCTTCCAAGTACTCATTCATAAAATTTATATGCTTTCATCATCATTTTTCTTGATTCAATGCTTAAATAACTCTTTCACATACCTGTATCATCTTGTACGAATTTCATATACATTCTCACCTTTCGTTTACCCATTGAACCGTTTGGAATAGAAATCGGATACACAGAGATCTCACACAATAAGTACCTATACCATGGTCCAAAACCAAATCAAGGTAACTTATCCATAATTCTGATATCATGGCCTATAGTCAAATCAATCAATATGCATGGCCTGAAGTCAAATCAGATTATCTCACACCGGTAGAGCTATATCATGGCCTGAAGCCAACTCAAATGTCCCTAATGACATGTCACTAGCATCCTAAACCATTCCTAAGGTTCAACCGGACTTCCATCTATCGAATCATCCTTGACTCAGATTCGAACTTATTCGTAATCACAGAATCACAATTCATGCTATAGTAAAGTAGATAAAATACATACGTAATGAATTTATAACATACGAACTTACCTCGGATGTAAAAATGATTGAAGTGAACGTTTAGTCAAGAACTTTACTTTTCCCTCGATCGAGATCCGAGTTTCTATTTTCCTGATCTATATATAATCAAAATTTAACTTATTTATTCATCTATTTAATCAATTCAATCCAAAACACACTTTAAAGAATTTTTACAAATTTACCCTAGAATTTCACAAATTTTACACTTTAGTCCTTATTACTCAAAATAAAAAATTTACACAAATTCAATTCAAACTCATGTGTCTTGAATTACTATAGTACCCTTAGCAATCCATATTCTCATTTATTCACACTTTTAACCCCACATTTTTATCTTTTCACAATTTAACCCTTAATTTGTATTTTCTCTAAAAAATCACTTAGCAAAACATATTAATCTATCAACAATTATTTATTTTCTCCATCATCAACATTCAAAAACATCAAGCTATCATCAATGGAAACTCACAAATTCATCAACCAATTTAGAAATTAGGGTACGGGCTAGCTAGTACTCAAGTCAACGATCACAAAAACGTAAAAATTATCAAAAACAGATCAAAACACATACCTATTTGAAGAAATGAAGTTGGCCGAACCCTAGCCTTCTTTTTTTCTCAAAGAATTGGTTTTTCTTCTCTTTTTTGGAGAAGATGAACACAAATTAGGTGTTTTATTTTATTAACTTAACATTTAAAATATCATTTACTAAAATAACCTTAGTATTAAAACATTAAAACACATTAATAAATGTCCATTTATGACCATTCCCACTAAAAATGGTCTAATATCAACTTAAGGATCTTTCATTTAATAAGCCAAGGCAATTAAGCACTTTAAACAAGTAGAATGCAACTTTTGCATTTTACGCGATTTAGTCCTTTTGTCAAATTAACCGACAAATCGATAAAATTAGCTCACAAAATTTTCACACATACCTAATCACATGCTATAAACACCAAAAATAATATTAAAATAATTTTTCGACCTCAGACTTGTGGTTACAAAATCACTATTCTGATTTAGCTAAAACCGGGCTGTTGCAATAAATGTTATTAAGATTTTATAATCGTAACTTACTCAATCATAACCTTACTGAGTGTTCATCACATAACGAGCTCATTACGTATGACTTTTACGTGCATTCTTGAGTCATCTCGAATTGGATATACACATAATTCATCTTTGACATAGTCATTAAATTACCGTTGAACCATTTGGAATACTAAAGGATACTCGGGAGTTCCATACACATGGTATCGTACCAATGCCATATCCTTGATATGGTCTTACATGTGATCTCGTATCGATACCAATAGCCCAGCTATGGTCTTACATGAAGTATCATATTAATGGCATATCCCAGATATGGTCTTACACGTAGTCTCATATTGATGCCATATCCTAGATATGGTCTTACACGTGGTCTTAGTAACCCTAATGTAATGACATTTGTATCCTATCTATTCCTAAGGTTTAACCGGGATTTCATGCTTCTCGAAAATTTTTCGAATACTTCTTACGGTCAATCACAATTCATACAATAATAAGGCATTTAAAACGTAATTAAACAATGCATTATTTACATACGAACTTTCCTCGGTACAAAAATAGTAGAAATGGGACCTAATCGTCGAACATTTTGTTTTTCCCTCGATCTAAGTCCAAACCTCATTTCTCTTGACCTGTAATAGAAAATTCAACTCATTCATTATTCACATTACACAATTCGGTTCAAAAATCACATTATGGAAAAATTACATTTTTTGTCCCTAAACTTTAACATTTTTACACTTTAGTCCCTAGGCTCGTAAAATGAAATGTACTCAATTTCTTCAATACCCATGCCTAGTCAAACCTTATACATGCTTATAGTAGCCCACATTTTTCTTTTATTCTCATTTTAACAACCCATTTTATAACTTTTTACAAATAAGTCCTTTTTAGACATTTTCATCGAAAATCACTTAGCAAAAGTCGTTTATCAAACAACTAACATGCATTTTCTACTATTATACATCAAAATACACAAATATCCATCATGGGTAAAATTTTAGATCTTGATTATTTCTTAAATTAGTGGTAGAAATAGATAGATCATGTTACAAGGGTTTCAAAAATATAAAAATCATAAAAAGCAGGGCTAGAACAGGCTTACAATCAATCTTGGAAGCTTGAAAAACCCTAGCCATGGTTTCTTCTTGGTACATTCGGCCATGCAGGAAGATGGAAAAAAATTGGCTTTTAATTTGGCTTTTTAATTCATTTAATTACCAAATTACTAAAATGCCCTTAATGAAAAGAACTTTAAAAACATACCTAACCATGTTCATTTTTGTCCACCAACTTAACCAATGGTCTAATTACCATTTAAGGACCTCAAATTTAAAATTTCATAACAATTAGACACCTCTAGCTTATAGAACTCAAGTTTTGCACTTTTTGCAATTTAGTCCTTTTGACCAAATTGTGTGCCAAAACGTCAAAATTTTTGAACAAAATTTTCATGAAATCATTTCATAAAATTTTAAAATATAAAAATATAATAAAAATAAATTTTTCTATGTCGAATTTGTGGTCCTGAAACCATTGTTCCAACTAGACCCAAAATCCACCTGTTACAAATTTGATTAATGTTATGGCCAAAAAAATAATATGAATGTTGTGTCAATTTAAAGAAATAATGATATGCACAATATGTGTAACTAATAAATAATTGGAAATGCTATGGCAATGCGAAGTAAAAATGTAATGGGAGTTACGAAATTGATTATATGAATAATATGTAATTGAACAAATAAACAACTAAGGATGCAATGGCAAAGATACTACGACAAGGGATAAGGGATATATGATGTTGATATGGAAGGTTGGAATTACTAAGAATCTACCCCTACTGTCAGAAATCCTTCAGCAAAATCGTAATCAATCTACTACTTATAAGATTTCTAAAGTGGTTTGCTTCTTTCGTGAGCAAAAACCTCAAGTTACCTTGCCTGTGTCTATAGGCCTTTAGTACAATACCCTGCATTGTTTCCTTTTGTATGAATGATGCTCTATGTTTAGAGTCTACTACAAGTATCTATCGATTACTTGCTCATATAATTCAATTTTGGTCCAATTAATCCAACATTTCAAGAATTAAATTAGTTTATGGGCATGCTACACAGTTGTCTATGTCTAGGGATTGAATGCATAGAATTTAGAAATAAAAATAATTGAATGAAATAGTAAATTAATTTAGATCTATTCTTCAACCATTAAAAAAAATAAAGGTTTCATCATGTAATCCCAACCCTATGAGATATAGCTCATTGGTTGGCAAATAAAATTCAAAACTAAAATATAATTTAACATTGTTTTCATCAAATCAATTCACAGAGAAATAGTTAAGAAATAATAGAAGAATGATAGGAAGACAACTTTCGCATGTCCAGTTCACAGTCCAACGGCACAGTATCCTATGGTGGCTAAGAGGGACTACCTTCGTCTTCCTCTTTTTGTCTCTACTCAACCGCTACCCTCTAGTTTTGCCTATGGATCTCCACCCTTGTTCATCGTTAAGGGTTTCCTCCTTTGGCTATTTATAAGCTTTTTCCCTAGGGTCAATCCAACAACCCAAGATATCTTCTACTATTTGTTAGATTTTCTTTTTCGTTCAAAGTCCCAGGGTAGGTGGTTACCAGCCTATGATCTTATTGTCTTTTTTCCTCTTTTTGAGGTAGATTTTTTGGTACAAGTAGAGTTCGGCTAAAACTGTTATGCATTGAGTGTTAACTCGATCTTACTGGAATTTTCACGGCATTCGTATTTAAAAATTTTCCAACCTTTTGCCACGAAAAACCTTTATTCTTTTTTTCTTTCTCCACATCCTACACCTGCCAATTACTACCAAACAAATCATTTCCTCAAACAAGTAAAAGTAGCATATAATAACATTGAAGCACAATCCAATCTTCTTAATGTAATCCAATGAAAATTACAAATGGAATGTCCTAAAATGCAACTAAATTTTCTTAAGTACAGGCAATTAGCTAGGTCTAAAGGAATGAAATATAACTTTTTTAAGAGTTATCACACCTCCAAACCTGAGTTATTGCTTGCCCTCAAGCAAAATATGCATGAATGCAAGAATTGCCATAGCAACATAGTTACCTTTGGACTGATAAACCATTTAAAGAGCATTTTGCACTTCAGTTCTCAGCAATCTTCTATGTCTAAAAATTTCATCAACTTTCATAAGCTTATTTAGCAAAGGCAGTGTAGCAAATTTTCCCTTAGAGGGAAAAAAAATCCTAAAGATTCATGCAATATTCACTATAGGAAGTATCTCCTAATTTACTTAGTTCATCTTTTAACTAACTCAGTTTTCTTTATAATTTTTTTTCTTCATCTGGCCATATACATACTCAAACACATACATATATGTTTAATATGCTTATGTTTTATTAGGGGTACATCTCATCACATGATTCTTTAACTTGCCAATTACAATGGTATCATACACTAAATTGTCGAATACTTAATCATGTCACGATTTAAATATTCATTCATGAAGCTAAGGCTTTTGACTAAAAAGATGGATGGAGAAGACAACTACCTCCTAAGCTACTTAACCCGTTACTATAGTGGAGTTCCCCTAATTTTCTTTATTACACTCTTACTCAAACTCATATTTCTAGTCAATAGCATGATGGAGCAAACAAAATGGTGCTAACTTACTCGACAATTCTAAGCATTGTAGTATTTATGGCCTTTTTTAGGTTATTTTTTTTCCTTAAATTTTCTTAAACATTGCCACTTTATTCATTGTTGAGTACTGCCATTGTACTGACTTCAAGAATCTCTAAGTTTATCAAAAGAAACTTACTAGAGATCAATTGTAATCAGAATTAGGGCATCCTAATTTTAGGGATCAATTTGCAAGCAAACTATCCTAAGCTAACGTCACCTAGTCCATTGTCAAAACTTTCTAAGTTTACTGAAGAATTAAGCTCCTCATCGAACATCATAGACAAAAACACACTCATCTCAGTATAAACAATTCCTGGCAGTCATGCATGCCATGGAAAAATGTGACAAATGAAAAAACTATTAAAACAACATGCTGAACTAAATATCTAATGCAATCTAGATGCACAATACACCCTCAAACCTAAGGGATACATTGTCTTCAATGTATGTACAAATATGAATCATGAATGCAAGAACATATATATGTACATAATGAGATGTACTAAAGGGAGAAAAGCTTCCCGAGGAAGGAACTTGTAACATCCCGAAATAGGCCTAGTCAGAATAGTGGTATTTTGGTAAACTAATAATTAAAAGAATTAAAAAGGGAAATAAGCCAAATTAGCTATCATCTTCTTCATTCAACCATTTCTACCGGTAGAAGCCATGGTTAAGGTTTGTTCAAACTCCCAATCTCGATTGTAATGCTCCCTAGCCCCGTTTTTAAAGTTCTTAACATATTTGAAATCCTAGTAACTTGGTTAAGCTTATTCTAGCAATAATTTAACCTAGGGCTTATATTTGGAAAAATACCCATAGGTGAAATGTGTTTATTTTGATGTTTTATGGTAGAATATGAAGCTTGAAATTGTGTTAAACAACTTTTACTAAGCGATTTTATGTGAAAACGAGTAAAACGACATAATCGGTAAAAATACCTAATGTTCATAAGTACATGTTAGAGTGCGAATTTGCTGTTGCTATAGAAGGGAAAAATGATCAGCATGTCATTAAACATAAGGAAATAGGATGAAGTTTAATTTACAAGCCTAGGGGAAAAATGTAATTTTGACAAAGTTTAGGGGCAAAATTGTAATTTTGTCAAAATATGATTTTGAGTTAATTTGAATAATGTGAGTCCTAATTAGGCTATATTTGAAATGATAGAGCAAGGAAAAATCAAAATTTGGGCTAAAATCAGAAAATATCAGGTTGTGGACAAAATGGTAAAAAATGGTCATTTTGGCATACGAAGTAAGTTCATATGAATTTTAATAATGCAATGTGTAATTTAATGTTATTGCCTTGATATTTCATGTGTAAATGTGGTAACATAATTGTTATTTTAAGTAATTTAATGATATTTATATGATATGATGATTATTATCATGAAATATTATGCTTTGTGGTTATTATTGAGTAATATGCAAATTATATGAGCTACTTGATAAATATGAAATGTTATCAAGTATTGATTCCAACATTCTGCGAAAGACGAAAAAGATGTGTGATCGAGGAAAATTCCATTTGAACCGTAGGAATAGATTAGGATACAAGTGACATGTCACTAGGATATTTGAGTTCTGAACTCGTTGAGTTGAGTCCGAGTTCATGAGATGTAACTAGGCATTCGAACTCGTTGAGTTGAGTCCGGGTTCACTTATGGATGCGTACACCTGAGCTCGTTGAGTTGAGTCCAAGTTCACTTATGGGTGGGTTACATGGTAGCTTGGCTACACATATATTCCATAGGCTATTGAGTTTGTCTAGTTGTGGGCATGGCACTTATGTGCATGTATTCTGTGTATCTGATTATATTTTGAGTGTTCAATGGGTAATTTGGCGAAGTATTCGTTGTTTATCCCAATGAGATAAGCCATTGGTGATTATGTCTTTGAATTATGTTACAAGTTTTACAACTATGTACACTAAACTTATGTGTGATGCCTTGACATGTGATGATCTATGATGTATATAGTATTCAGTAAATATTATGAAAATGACATGATTTGGAATAAGTCCTTGATACTTGATGACTTTGAGATTATGGATTTATGCTTATGAAGCATAATTATGTGTTCTTACCATTATGAATGAAATGATATTTTATGGATTTGGTGAATAATAGTAATGAAATGATATTGTATGGATTTGGTGAATAATAGTAATGAATGAGTAAATTTAGCCTTGGCAGTTTTGGGTTACTGTAGTGGAGCAACTTTGGAAATTCACCATAAATTGTGGAAATTGAATTAGGGCTGAATAAAATATGAGGCTAAATCCCAATGAGTCTAGTTTCACATAGAAGAAACGGTATATGCAATTGAAATTTGTATTATGAAATATTTAAATTATTGTGAGATAGAGTCTGAATGAATTCGTCATCCCCTGTTTCGATTTGAGAAATCATTAAAAGTTGTATAAAAATAATTATGGGTTGTAATTTATATTATTAAAATTATTAATGAATTTATCCTATAGAAATATAGATGATGGCATTATCCGAATTTTTTACTATGAGAAAAATAATTTTTAGTGAAGAGAGGTTAGAACTATTGGACAACAAAACAGGGGAAACTTTAATGAATAAACTGTACTAATTGGCTAAATAAAAAATTCTAGAAATTTTATGGGAGAAAGGTATATAAGTCTAATTCCAAGAAAAATTAACGAAACTTAATTTGGAGTCTCGTAGCTCTAGATATAAATGAATTAGTAATTGTAACTTGGTAAAATAGCTTAACCTGAACAAGAGTAAATTGTACAATTATGATGTTTTACCTTAAAAAAAAACATGTGGGTAATTGCTTATTAACTTCATATGGACTTACTAAGCGTAAAGCTTACCCCTCTTCTCTACTTCTTCAGTTTTGGCAGGTTGGCTCGGGGTTGGAGATCGTCGGAGGCAAAATCACACTATCAAGCTATCAGTTTTGGGAGAATTACTTCAAATATTAGAAATATCAAGTGAGTGGCATGTATAGGAAGTTGGTTTGTCTGATATGTATTATTATTATGACTTTGACCATACGTATCGGTTTACATTGAGTTATCGTATATGATCATGAGATGTGGTCCTTATCCATTATGGTTTGTAAGTTTAATTAATCATGCCATGTCCTATGTTTTGATGTGATGATATAGTTAGCTTTGTTTGTTATGCATGATTGGTAATACATCAGGTAAGTTAAATGCAGGCCAGTGGATCATGAATTAAATGGAAATGAGTAATGTTGCCTTGAATATGGATGTTTAATGGACAAATTGTTAGCTACATTATGATGGTATAAAATGAGAATATCTAGTTCTAGTTAGTGTAAGAATGTATATTATATACAGGATGGTAAGAAAATATGTTTAAAGTGAATGACATGTTATTGCATGATTATGGATGTGTAAGTGCTCATTTATGCCACGTTATATGTCTTTAAATATGAGTCTATGCATGTGTTTGAAAAGTTTTGAATTAAATGAAATTTTATGGCCCGGTTTTCGTCTATGTGTATGGTTAAGTATGGTAATGCCTCGTACCCTATTCTGGCCTTAGATATGGGTAAGGGGTGTTACACCTATAATGTGATCAAAACACATGGAATGGTTAGGGTAAAATTGGCAATTAGTTAAGATAATGAGCCAATCCTAAATGTGTTATAAGACATAGAAATCCTTAATACAAAAGGGAATAAACTAGCATGTATAAAACCGATGAGATGAGGTCTACATGCAATGAGGTATATCAAGGTTATTTAAGAGTTTAATTAGGCCATGTTAAATATTATTGAAACTTATAAGTATGTATGGATGTTAGAGGGTGATCAAAGGCTTGGAAAATAGCCCAACAAGGTCTACACGGTAGACACACGGGCGTGTGTCTAGGCCGTGTGTAACACACGGATACCCTATGGGCGTGTGGTACGGCCATGTGCCCCCTGCACCTAAAAAATTTTATGTCAGAATGCATGGTAGTAAACACACGGGTAGAGACACGGCCGTGTGTTTCAACCGTGTGGAGGGCAAGGCCCAGTACACTGGTGTGTGCCTTGGCCGTGTGCCTCTAAATGCATGCTGACGTCATAAATAAAATGCTTGAGTTTTTGGACACGGGCGACCACATGGGCGTGTCTAGGCAGTGTGAAGGACACAGGCGTGTGCTAGGCCATGTGAAAACCCTTGTAGGTTCGAAATAAGAAATAAATTCAATTAATTCTACACAGGTTAGGGACACAGGCGTGTGAAAAACCCATGTAGGTTCGAAATAAGAAATAAATTCAATTAATTCTCCACGGGTTAGGGACACGGGCGTATCCCAAAGCACACGGACATGTTCATTGTCTCCACACGGGTGTGTGAGATGTAACCTAGAATATTTTATTGGGTTCTCAGTTTAGTCCCAGACCATTCCCATTGTATGTTTTGGACCTTGTAGGTGCATAACGGAGATATTAAGATGTCGTTTGATGGGCTTTAAAGAAACAAAATTTTATAACCCGTATTTTTTCAAAAATGTCCGAGTATATGTCTGGTAATGCCTCGTACCTGGTCCTAGTCTTGGGTACGAGTAAGGGGTGTTACAGAACTGAATGGTGGTACATGGAAACACAAAAATTTACACACTTTTTCATACTTGTTGAAAAATAATTAATTTTTATAAAATAATTAAAGTGAACTTAAAATATGAACATGTTAAAATTTAGTTAATTTTACAATTATTTTTGATGAATTTTTGTTATTTTCGACAGATTTGCATAAAAGGCAAAAAATGGCTCGACAGACACTGCCAGAAGCACAAAATCGAGATGCAATTTGAAGTATCAAGGTAAATTAATTTCCAGCCTAAGATTATCCAAAATTATAGGTATTAATTCATAATATAATTAATTTTAATTTATATCCAAGTTAATTTGGGTTAATAAATTATTATTAATTAATCACGAAAAAATGATCCGATTGAACCGAACCGAGTGAACCGAACCAGCCAAGGAGTGGACAGCCCAATACCGTCCAAGTGCTGACCCAATTTAGCTTATTAGCTGATTATTTAAGCTGCAAAGAAGCCCTTGAAGACTTGTTGAAATTGCAAATCAGCCCTTCCACAATTGATGGCTTTGAAGATTTTCTTCAAGCCATATTTAGCAAAGTTGAAGCCATCAACTTTGCCACATAGATGGCCAGCCAAGGGGTGGCTCATTGGGTGCTATTTTTAGCCAATTTTAGCTGCAACATTCAGCTATAAAAACCCCCCTTGGCTGATCATTCAAGGCATCCCTCATTCATTCATATCTCTTCTCTCCTCTCTCACTTTCTCCACTCATTTTCCAATTCCAAGTCCCTTCCTTTTGTGTTGATTTCACCCCTTGAGAAAGGGTTCTTCTTCAGCCATTTTGGAGCAGCAATTTAATGCTCATAGAAGCCTTGATCGGTGAGGACAACAAAGAAGGAAGAACGGAGCAACCTAGTCAAGCCACAGAAAAATACTGGATTTGATTCTTGTTCCCTATCTCTTTAATTTTTGTTGTTGTTATGATGAACATATCTATGAATATTTATGTTGTTGAAATGGTTAATTTAATCAGCATAGCTTGAATTTATTTCATGTTGGTTTTATTGCATTTCATCTGCTTAAATTATTAAAATTATGTTTATACTGTTATAGGCCTCGGTAAAATGCTTGATTAAGTAAAATCATGCCTAAGTTATTCTTGCATTACGATTGTAAGGTAACTAATGAATTAATTATTTAAATGGATTGGAATTGTAATTAATTGACACAATACTCGATCAGTGCATGTTTATTCTTCTAAGGTAGCTGAAGGTTAAATTAGCAATGTATCTGGCGATACACTTGCCTTGTATAACTTGCAAGATTTTTGTGGTTAAACTGCTTCAAGGTAAGAATACCTTGTTACCTCACATATTCTTTTATATGCTCATTAGATTTAATTAATTGTTTGAGTTGACATAGGGATATGCAAGAGATTAGTTCAATTTAATGAGTATGTATGTGCAATAACATGTTTGCTTATTAAAATCTATTTAATCGTTTGAATTGACATAGGGATATGTTAAGAGATGAATGGATTTGTGTAGGTGAGTATGTTCATAAGTTAGCAAATTACCAAGTTGTCGTGAATTTATTTGTAACAACATAAACATGAGTTTAATAATTCTAAGTTAAAGAAATGTAATTAATCCAACACAATTATGTCATCTTGATTAAATCATATTTTGAAATCGTGCATTTGAGATTTATTTTTTAGTTTACTTAGTTTAAAATCTTAGTTTTTAATTACCCTCTTCAAACAAAATATTTTTCTTCACCAATGTGTTTTAAGTAGCATTCATAAAGAATTCTTTTCACAGCCCTTCTGGGTATGATAACTCGATATTTACTTGTCACTTTATTATTAGTTGCGTTTGTGTACACTTGCACATTTCCGTCGTTCCAAGTTTTTGGCGCCATTGCTGCAGACTATTTTAAAAAGTCGTTATTTGTGAATTTGTTAGTTTACATTTTGGTTTAATTTTCTATTTAATTTTTTTAACTTAATTAATTTTTCTATGATTATTTCAGGTGTTTATGAGTATTGACTGGATTATTGACCTACTTCGTGTAGACCCTGAGATAGAATTAACTTTTCGAGAGCGAAGAAGACAAGCAAATCAGAAAAAGACCGAAGAAATGAACTTCGAAAATCCAAATTAAGGAAACGGAGCAAACCCTACTCAGAATCCTATCCTTATTGCTAATAATAGGGATAAAGCTTTAAGACAGTATGCCATGCCAGTATTTCATGATTTTAATCTGGGTATTAGGAGACCCAAAATTGAGGCACAACAGTTCGAGCTGAAGCCAGTCATGTTCCAGAGGCTTCATACTATGGGCCAATTCAGTGGAATGCCTACCAAAGATCCTCACCTACACTAATACTGTTTATGGAGGTGAGCAATTTTTTCAAGTTAGGCGGGGTACCTGAATATGCATTATGATTGAAGCTGTTCTCGCATTCGCTAAGGGACAAAATTCGAGCCTAGTTGAATTCATTACCACCGAATTCAATTTCCACATGGCAAGAGTTAGCATAAAGATTCCTTATGAAGTATTTCCTGCCTAGCAAGAATGCTAAGTTGAGGAATGAGATCACTGCTTTCCAACAAATGGATGATGAGTCCTTATATGAGGCATGGGAAAGGTACAAAGAATTATTACGAAAGTACCCTCATCACGGAATCCCACATTGCATCCAACTTGAGACATTTTATAATGGTCTCAATGCTCACATGAGGATGGTAGTGGACACTTCTGCTAACGGTGCTTTTCTTTCTAAGTCTTACAATGAGGCTTATGAAATTATTGAGAGGATTGCCAGCAACAATTATCAATGGCCAACCAATCGAGCAGCATCAGGAAGACGAGTTGCTAGAATACATGAATTAGATGCTCTTACTTCACTTGAATCTTAGGTATCATCAATATCCTCAATGTTAAGAACTCTTACTACTAATGGGTCTAATAGTTTTGCAGCATAGCCACCAACCCAATTTGAAAATATAACCTATGTCTATTATGGGGAAGGACATTTGTTTGAAGAATGTCCATCAAACCCAGAATCCATGTACTACATAGGTAACCAGAACCAAAATTGAGGAAGGAAAGGACTGCAATCCAATTTCTATAACCCATCATGGTGAAACCACCTGAATTTTTCTTGGAGTCACCAAGGGGTTGGAACCAGTAATACTTACGCCAAACCTAGATCGACCCAACCACCTAGTTTTCTCTAACAAGTTCAGAAACCAACCCAAGCGGAACCACCCAATGTCTTAGAAAATTTGTTGAAGGCATACATGGCTAAGAATGATGCCTTAATCCAAAGCCAAGCAGCTACATTGAAGAACCTGGAAAACCAAATGGGCCAGCTTGCAATTGAACTCAGGAACCGACCACAAGGTGTTTTACTTAGTGATACAAAGAATTCGAGAAGTGTTCACATTAATGAGTGGGAAGACAGTAGAGCCCAATACCATCGAAGAGGAAAATGAGCAAGCTAATGCTCAAGATTCATAGGAAGTTCAACCGAGTGTTGAAATTCCAGTTTCACAAGAACCAAAATCTGTAAAACCTGACAAAATAATTTTAGAACCAGCTAATTCTGATTAACTAACAACTCCGTTAGATGCAGAATTGCCACAAAACACGAATCAACTAGTTCCAGTAAAGAAACTACCACCACCCTACCCTCAAAGACTTCAAAAGCAGAAGTAGGAGATTCAATTCAAGAAGTTCCTAGATGTACTTAAGCAACTTCATATCAACATCCTGTTGGTTGAAGCACTTGAGCAAATGCCGAACTACATCAAATTCATGAAGGATATCCTGTTCAAAAAATGAAAGCTCGAAGAATTTGAGATGGTAGCTCTGACGAAGGAATGCAGTGCATACCTTCAAGAAAAACTACCCCTGAAGTTGAAGGATCTTAGATGTTTTACCATCCCTTGCAACATTAGAGCAACATATTGTGGTAAGGCATTATGTGAATTAGGTGCGAGTATTAACTTGATGCCTATGTCAATATTTAAGAAGTTGGGGATAGGTGAAGTTAGACATACTATGGTTACACTTCAATTAGCAAATCGATCCTTAGCACATCCAGAAGGAAAAATTGAGGATGATTTTTCAGTATTTGGAGATACATATAATGATTGGCTAGCCAATCAAGCCAAGGTACTAATGTGATGTGAAGAAACAAACCTTGTACTCAATTGGGAAAAGTGTCATGGAATATAGGTACTAACGAGAAGGTGTTGTTCTAGGGCATCGGATAACAAGACATGGAATATAGGTTGATAAAGCAAAGATAGGTCTTATAAAGAAACTCCCACCTCTAACATCTGTAAAAGGTGTTAGGAGCTTTTTGGGCCACACCGGTTTCTATAAAGATTTATCAAGGACTTCTCCAAAATTGCTAAACCCTTATGTAAATTATTGGAGAAGGACATGACGTTCTAATTTGATGAAAAGTGCTTAAGAGTTTCAATGATTTGAAGAGTCGATTAGTTTTGGCACCCATAATCGTCACACCAGACTGGGATTTGCCATTTGAATTGATGTGTGATGCAAGAGACTCAGCGATAGGAGCTATCATGGGTCAGTGAAGGAACAAATTTTTTCATCCAATCTACTACGGAAGTCGAACTCTAACAGGAGCTCAACTGAATTATGGTAACAGAGAAAGAGTTACTTGCTATTGTGTTTGCTTTTGACAAGTTTCGATCTTATCTTGTAGGTACCAAGGTGACTGTCTATATGGACCACTCAGCATTTAAATATTTACTTGCCAAGAAAGACGCTAAACTAAGACTGATCCGGTGGGTGCTTCTACGTTAAGAGTTCGATCTAGAAATTCAAGATCGAATGGGAGTGGAAAACCAAGTAGCATACCATTTGTCTAGATTGGAGCTCCAAGAAGGGAACTCTACTCTTATACCAATTCAAGAGACGTTTCTAGATGAACACATATTAAAGGTATATCTTGTCCAATACCCCTTGGTTTGCTGATATTTCTAACTATTTAGCTTGTGGTTTGATGTCGATTTATAAGACATATCATCAAAGGAAAACATTTCTTCACGATGTGAAGTACTATTTCTGGAAAGAGCCATATTTGTTTAAAAAGTGCACAGATCAAATGATTAGGAGATACGTGGCAGAAGAAGAAGTGCAAAAGATTCTATACCATTATCACTCAGCTCTGAGTGGGGGACACTTCGGAGGTACTCATAGTGCGGCCAAAATATTGCAAGCCGGATTCTTTTGGCCAACACTATTCAAGGATGCATATGCTTAGGTAAAGAATTGTGATCGATGTCCAAGGGTTGGAAATGTCACCAACAGAAATGAGATGCCTCGAACAAATGTCATTGAGGTAGAATTGTTCGATGTATGGGGTATTGACTTTCTTAGTCCTTTCCCTCTATCCTTTGGTCACAAGTATATATTGGTATCATTAGACTATGTGTCTAAGTGGGTTGAGGCTGAAGCTTATCTGACAAATGATGCTAGGGTTGTGATGAAGTTTTTGCAGAAACATGTATTCACAAGGTTTGGAACCCCAAGAGCTATTATCAGCGATGAAGGGTCCCATTTTGTGAACAAGTGGTTGAAATGGTTATTAGATAAACATGGAGTGGAACACAAGGTCGCTACAGCTTACCATCCGCAGATGAATGGGCAAGCTGATCTGGCAAACAAGGAGATAAAAGGCATACTTGAGAAGGTAGTTTTCCCAAACTGACGAGGTTGATCCAAAAGACTGGATGATGTTTTATGGGCTTACAGAACAGCATACAAGACACCTTTAAGGATGTCACCTTATAGGTTGGTCTTTGGGAAAGCCTGTAGGTTGGCCTTTGGGAAAGCCTGCCATCTACCCTTGGAGTTAGAGCACAAAGCTTACTGGGCTCTTCGACAACTCAACTTGGATCTTAAGCTTGAGAGGAATTTCGAATGTTTTCATACGAAAATGCCAAATTACTCAAGGAGAGACTTAAAAAATTGCATGACAAGCACATTCGTATTCTAGAATTTGAAGCAGGTCAGCAAGTCTTGTTATTTAATTCCAGATTAAGGTTATTTCCAGGTAAACTAAAATCACATTGGTCCGATCCATTTACGATTCATGACGTCTATCCGTACAGAGTTGTTGAACTCCAAGGTAAGGGAGGTAATTTTCAAGTTAATGCTCGGCATCTAAAACATTACTGGGGAGATAAGACTGAACGAAATCAAATTTTGTTCATTTTATCGAATGTTTAAATTTCTTATATTCCTTTTTAATAAATGATTTAGGGTATATTTTTGGGATTAGTATGTTTAAATAAATTCTGTCTAGGAAATTGGAACTTAAGTGGGACCGCTTGTGACTCCTTCAATCTTTCCTGGGAATTGATTTTAACATAATTTTCCAAGAAATTATTCCCTAAATAGAAAATAAATTTTTTGGTCTTTCAAATAAAAGGGTCAATTTTGATCCAAAATTTAAATTGCAACTCAATTTCAAATTTCCATTACAATATATATAAATTATTATCAACTTTATATAGAGTTAGGATTAGTTTTAATTTAATTATATTTATTTGATAAGTTTTTATCTTAATAAATTAATAGCAATTAAATAATTTAATATGTATTTTATTAAATATTAATTGTTGTTAACTCTAAGTAGAATTAGAACTTAGAATTTTTAATTATTCAATTTTTCTAAGAATTTTGCTTTAACTTTTATTTCCCTCACTATAAATACCACCAACCTTCTTCATTTTTCTTCATTCAAAATTCCCTCTAAACACCAAATTCCCTAAGTGCCGCAGCTTCCTAGCTAACCATGCCTAGCTACCTAGCAGCTAGTTAGCCAGCAGCCCGAGCTCCATCACACGCCGCATGCCTACCTCGAGCACTGATCGCGAGGTTTCGTGATATGTTTTAAATATTTATAATTACTCGTTCTTGAACTAACTATTACTGCGATGTAGGAAAGTGTACCTATCGAACAGTAGTATAGTTTTAGTAAGACCGGATTATCGAACCCAAAGGAACTAAAAGTACTAGTAATGACTGTCTTTTTATTATCTAGCCTAGGAATAAAAGGAGCTTTTATTTTAATTAACTAATTTTCTAAACTAAGAACGCACAGAGAAAAGAATTGGGGAATTGCTTTTGGGAAAATCGATTGACTTGAGACAATACCTAAGGAAAAATCCACCTAGACTTTACTTGTTATTCTGGTCCGAACCGGACGATTTATTCATTCAACTTGTTCCGTAGAGATCCCTAAGTTATGTTATTATCCCTATTCAAAACTAATAACGTCTAATCCCTAGATTGAATAACCGAGACTTTTCTCTAATTAACACTCTAAGGTTGCATTAACTCGATCTATAGATCCCCTTATTAGGTTTCACCCTAATCCGGAAAAATCTTGTCACCCTATTTCTAGGTGCGCAATCAACTCTGTTTAATTATGACAGAAGTACTCTTAGACAGGGTCTATTCTTCCTCTGAATAAGAGCATGTCTTGGATCAGTATCCTGGGATATCAAAACAAGAATTAAGAGCACATAATTAAGAACAATTTAAATATTTATCATACGATTCAGAAAATAATAACAAGATTCATCTTAGGTTTCATTCCCCTTAGGTATTTAGGGGTTTTAGTTCATAACTAAATAAGAAAACATCTCAGAAGAATAAAGAATACAAAACATAAAGAAAACCCAAAACTCCTGAAGGGAAATTGAGGAGAGATCTTCAGTCTTGATGATGAATCCGGCTTCTAAGATGGATCAATCAACTTCCTTGGAGTAATTCCTTACCCCCTCTTCTCCGTCTCCTTTTTTCTCCTCTTCTCATGTGTATTTATAGGCTTTGGAATGCCTATAAGACCTCAAAGTGGCCTTTTTTGAATTGGACTCAACTTGGCCTCGACAGAGACACGCCCGTGTAACATGCCTATGTGCGATTACTTCAGGTCGTGTTTGAGCCTATTAAAATGGCACGGGCATGTGCTATACCCGTATGAATCGTGCTTCAATTCTGCCAGATTGACACGGCCATGTGGTCTGCCCGTGTGAAGAGGTCCAGGCCATGTTGATTTCGTACTTTGGCCCATTTTCTCTGTTTTTAGCCTGTTTCTCGTTCCTTTTGCTCTCCTATGCTCTCCTAAGTATAAAATATGAAATTAAAGCATTAGGAGCATTGAATTCCCCAATTCTAATGAGAAATCATCCATAAAATGCATTAAACATGGGGTAAAAATATGTATAATTTACATTTTATCAAATACCCCCACGCTTAAGCATTTGCTTGTCCTCAAGCAAAATTCTCAACTCATAATCAAAATAAATTCTCCTCAACTTACAATTCCTATTGATAATATCTCAGAATAATCCATAGGTAATCATACATTGAGAGTTCAACTAAAAGAACATAAAAGTTTCAAACATTCCAAGTTGAGTATTTAATCATGCAAACATAGGTATCTCTCCGCATCTAAGTAATTACCTTTGATTTAGAATAATACAGAGTTTCACATCCTCACTAAAGATCCACTCAAATCACTCGAGGTGTTTAAGGACAATAAATGAAGCACTCAATAGTCAATAATGAAAAGTCATTACCATAGGCTTGCATGAAAATCAAATCTCCACCACTATAAGTTAAGATGATACATCAATCAAAAGGTCTTTAGAGGGTTGTAATGAGGCTTGGTTAAGGGGTGTGGTCACAAGCTGAAAGAAAGGGTTAGAATCGAGATTGAATTTGAAAAATTTCCTAACTAGAAAAAGAGTTAATCTTCACTTACGTACAACAGCGCTTCTCTCAAAAAATGAAAGTACAGATATGTATACATAGTGTTTTTTTTAAGAACAAGTTAAATAATATAGACTAACTATTGGGAACAAAACATAGCTAGACAATCCATTCAACTCAAATCTCGACAAAAATAGGGATTAATTTAGGGGATTTCAACAATAATAGGTTAAAGGTTAATATTAAGGGTAATACAAGAAATGGCTTCTTAGGCTCAAGGGGGTTTACTAGGGGTTAATCGTGGAGGTAGGCTTTTCATGGCATGAGTGGGTTAATCCTAAGTGCCTTAATCATTTTGACATATCAAATCAAATGGTGTGGTCTCGACATGCATAATCAAGCAAGTTCTAGAATAACAGTTCAATACTGACGCACTCAAAGCAATAATGAAAGTGAGTATGAAAGAATTAATAGATGCTTAAAAGGCTCAAAAATCTCACAAAAATTATGGCTTTTTGATGTTTTAGACTCGTGAATTCCAATTCAAAGTAATACCTAGACTTGGGGAAACAACCTATAATTTTAAATTCTTAAAATCAACTTATCATACTTGATTCTCTAATGTCTTAAGGTTTAAACAATCAATGCATAAATGCCTGTATTTTAATTCAATATATATCAATCAAAATCATAAATCAATTAAAATTTATCCTAAATACGATATGATAGTTTTTCAAGAGAACAAGATGATTATTTAGGGATTTTTCTGATAATGAAATAAATACCCCCTCAAACTTAAGATGTACATTGCCCTCAATGTACAAAGATAGATGTTATAAAAATAAGATAGGGAGAGAAGTGAAACTTCTTGTATGGTGAAATCCTCGAACTAGAGTTTTGGAGAGTGATTGGTTCGAGAGTGAAGGAGGATACTTCGGCAGTCGTAGTGGTTCATTAGGCCATAAGTCCTACGCCAAAAGAATATTATATCTAATGGTGGCATGGTCGTGGTCGAGGAGGACATGGTAGTCGTGGAGAACCTTTCCCGGTGGAGTTTTAGTTCCTATGTGATGATGAGCTTAAGAGCTCTATATAACTGTGATAAAATCAGGAACTTTTTAGCGGATATTAGGAAGAATAAGTAATCAAAAAGAAATAACCAAAATTAATAATTAAAAATAAAATTCTAAATTCTAACAAAAATAAAAAGTAGTTTTAATAAAAATTAAAAATACAGAAAAATAAATAAATATTTCTAAACATCTTCATCATTGGATGGTTCGTGAGGTGGGACTGGCAATGAGATGTGGAGGTGCTGATAAATCTGCTGTAAGGTAGCATCAATGTTGTCAAATTGTTGAAAATACTGATGCTCGATTCGAGTAAGGCACTCAGAGATGTCAGCATACAAAGCCGCCGCATGAACTAGACGAGAGGGTGGTGGTGGCTAAGTCGATGGGTCCTCGGCTGTGAGGGGACATCATCAGGAATGTCCTCGTAGGTCTCCTCCTCGGTAGATTGGGCGAGAAGATATTGGGGAGGGTAGGTTTGTAACACCCCGTACCCGAGACCGTTGCCGGAGTCAGACACGAGGGGTTAACGGGCTTAATCCACTTATTTTCACAGTCCATTTGAAAATTTTCCAGACAAGCTGGTTATTGCGTCACTTTCGCCTTAAAAATCATATCTTGAGTTTCAGAACTCGAAAACCAGTTTTGTAAATTTTTCCTAAAAATAGACTCATATGTTCATCTACAAATTGTTTTCTTGAATTTTTGGTCAAGTAAATTAGTACATTTTATTAGTTAAAGTCTCCCTTGTTTCAGGGTTCGACTACACTGATCTTTGCACATTACGACTTGAATATCTCCCTGTACAGGGCTTCAATACTGATGCCGTTTGTTTCTATAGAAACTAGACTCGAAAAGAAATCTATACATATATGACATGACTTCTAATTATCTCTGGTTAATTTATAATGAATTTCCAAATTCGGAAGAGAGAATCCAGAAACCGTTCTGGCCCTGTCTCACGAAAACTTAAATATCTCATAATATACTATTTATATGATCGTTTCGTTACTTTCCTATGAAAATAGATTCATCAAGGTTCGATTACATAATTTATTCACTATTTAATTCCATTCCTACTATTTTTAGTGAGTTTTCACATTCACGTCACTGCTGCTATCAGCATCTATTTTTAAGGTAGACTTTACCTATTACATAGTTTCCATGATTCAACTAGCCCTTTTGCATAAATAGCACAAAATATGATCATGATTAACCATTCCAATGGCTAATCGTTCCCAAACATTTCCATACCTCTTAATGAACATCATACAAGACGATTATAAAATTAAGCTCAAAGTGTATATAAGCCATTTTCGCATGGCTATCCAAATTTATACAAAACCAAAGGGTCCATGACCAACAACAAAAAGGGTAGTCCTACACATGCCATTTCAAAGTTCAACCAAAAGTGTACCAAAAGGGGCTTTGATAGTGTGGGCAACTTCGACTTCGACACTCCCGAGTCCGATAGCTAACGAACCAAAATCTATAAAACAGAGATTCAAAGAAACGGAGTAAGCATTTAATGCTTAGTAAGTTTTGAGCAATGGAATTAGGCTCAACTGAAGTATAGCATTCATATAACTAAACGGATAATTTCATATACACATATATTCTCAAAAATCAGTCCTACTTCACATTTCCAACCCTTATAATCATACATAAGGGATCAACTTAACCAAAAACCGGAAGCTCCTTAATCGACTGAGCGAATGCTATTTAAGGGGAATCAATTAATCCAATGCATGTACAACACATACCTCGTTGTTGAGATTTTACGAGCGTATTAATTGAAATTATTACAGCAGATCGCTCATTCCCAAACTCAAGTAATCTTCGGGATTTAGCCGGATATAACTACTTGTACAAGGCCTTCGGGTCTTAGCCCGCATGTGGTCACTAGCATAAATGCCTTCGGGACTTAGCCCGGATATAGTCGCTAGCACAAATGCCTTCGGGTCTTAGCCCGGATATAGCAACTCACACGAATGCCTTCGGATCTTAGTCCGATTATAGTCACCTAGCACAAAAGCCTTCGGGACTTAGCCCGGATATCATTCGAATAACCATGCACATATATCAAATAAATCATGACACATCCATATTTCATTTTCATTACCAAAGCTCAAACACAAAACACTTATCACACTTACAAATTTCGGCTCAATAGTCACATACAAAGAGCATGATTTTGATTTACTTAAGACATAATCTAATCGAATCATAATCTAAGCTCCATTACTCGAAAACTTACCTCGGATGTTGTCGAACGATTTCGGCAGCTATTCGGTCACTTTTTCCTTTCCCTTATCCAACTTTGGTCCTCTAAGCTCTTGAGCTAATTCAAACAAATTTAACTTATTAAAGTCTCATTATGCTAGCTTATGGCCGAACATGACAATGAATTTGATGCGTCATATGGCCACCTTTAGCTCAAATACAAAATGGTCATACGCATTTTTAATCACATTAAGCAATTTAATCCAATTCGTTCGAACATCAAAAGAGAAGCTCAAGGTACTTAGCCCATATATACATTAGACATTAGAGTCACATATGTACGAAATCACGAATCGAATTCAACATATTGCAATATGTTGCTCCAATGTTGCAAGTATGGTAAAACATCTAGGATCCTTTACCTTTGGGGGTAGTCTGTCTTGAAGATACGCACTGTATTCCTTTGTCAGGGCTACCATCTCAAATTCTCCAAGTCTTCATCTTTTTGACAGGATATCCTTCACGAATTTGACGTATTTCAGTATTTGTTCAAGTGCTTCAACCAATGGGATGTTGATATGAAGTTGCTTGAGTACATTTAGGAACTTCTTGAACTGAATTTCCTGCTTCTATTCTGAAGTCTTTGACGGTAGGGTGGTGGAGGCTTCTTTACTGGAATTGGTTGTTTTGTCCTCTGTGGCAATTCTACATCTAATGAAGTTGTTAGTTGATTAGAATTATCTGGTTTTAAAGTTATCTTGTCGAATTTTTCAGATTCTAGTTCCGATGAAATCGAAATTTCAACACTCGGTTGAACTTTCTCTCAGTTTTGAGCATCAGCTGGCTCCTTCCCTGGATTCCTTAAATTCTCGTATCACTAAGTACATCACCTTGTGGTTGGTTTCTATATTCAGTTGCAAGCTAGCCCACTTGATTCTCTAAATTCCTTAGAGTGGCATCATTTTTTCCATGTATGCCTTCAATAGATTCTCTATGCTATTGGACTATTCAGCTTGGGTTGGTTTCTAAACTTGTTGGTGAAAACTAGGTAGCTGAGTTAGTCTAGGTTGGGCATAAGTGTTACTGGTTCCAACCCCTTGGTTACTCAAGGAAAAATTCGGGTGGTTTCACCATGATAGGTTATAGAAATTGAATTGTAGTCCTTTCCTTCCTCAATTTTGGTTCTGGTTACCCATGTAATACACATAATCTGGGTTCGATGGACATTCTTCGAACAAATGTCCTTCCCCACAATAGACATAGGCTACATTTTCAACTAGATTCAGTGGCTGACCTGCAAAACTATTAAACCCATTAGTGGTAAAATTTTTAAGGATTGAGGATATTGATGATACTTGAGATGCAAGTGAAGTGAGAGTGTCCACTTCATGTACTCTAACGACTCATCTTCCTGACATTGGTCAACTGGTTGGCCAATTATAATTGTCACTGGCAATCCTCTCAATCATTTCATAAGCCTTATTATAAGACTTAGAAAGGAGACCACCATTAGCAGAAGCATCTACTACCATCCTCTTGTGTGCATTGAGACCATTATAAAAGGTCTCAAGTTGGATGCTATGTAGGATTATGTTATGAGGGCACTTTCATAATAGTTCTTTGTACCTTTCCGATGCCTTATACAAGGACTCATCATCCATTTGTTAGAAAGTAGTGATCTCATTCCTCAACTTGGCATTCTTACTAGGCAGGAAATACTTCATAAGGAATCTTTATGTTAAATCTTTCCATATGGTAATTGAATTTGGTGCCAATGAGTTCAACCAGGCTCGAGCTCTGTCC